>NC_091123.1:53761943-54061943 GCF_040183065.1 Periplaneta americana
TCATTACCAAATGTGAAAAAGAGACCTATTAAAATGAAAATATATTTAGTTGTACATATATTACAGTTGAAAAAGAACTCGGGTAATACTGCAACAGTGCGGATAAATCCGTAATAGAACTTGGCTAATTCCGCAGTCGTAAACAATTATGAAATACATAATGAAAGTGACATAAATGGAACAATTTATATGTAACAATGCTCACTTTCTTCACAGCTGTGTAGCAAAACACGAAAAACAGCCAACTTCCGATGTTTCACTGTATTGCCGACAGAGGTGTCGACCAATATCCTTGACTATTTTCCTATAGCACTGCAGAGGACATGCCTCCTGTTGACAGCCTCTCAAAACTTACGTTCACGCTATTGTAAAGCCGCAGTAAAATTATGTATGCACTACTGCGGAATTACTCGTACTGCGGAATTACCCGAGTTTCCCCTATTACATCACGCTATTATATTAGATTACTTCACATAATGATTATGTATACGTTTTTGTAATTGTACATTTCTGGTGATGAGGAAAAGAAGGCCTAATGGCCTTAACTCCATCAGAGTAAATAAATAAATAAATAAATAAATGCTACAAATGAAGCTGAGTATGCTTGAGTTGATGTGATGGAAACTGAATCTTTCAGAGACCTTGTTCATCATACTCGGAAATCTAACAAAAGAGATCTTGGTCTCAAAGACGGAAACCACTGTCTTCGTTGCGTCAGTGAGATTGAAACCCTTGGCCACGTTTTGGGGGCCTGTCCTTTCAGCGAGGCACTGCGGAACTTTAGACATCACAGAATCAGGTCCATGATTGCCGAAGCATTGAGGGAGAAAGGTCTCACTGTACACGAAGAAGTCCATGGCATCTCTCAGGAGGGATCCTGTCGGCGAATTGACATGCTTGCCATTCCACCAGGCTCTACATCCGCCTACATTATAGACCCGACAGTCACGTTCGAGGCACAGGAACAACAGCCCGCTGAAGTCCACGCAGGAAAATGCAGAATTTATGAGCCCACAGTTCCATTCTATTTGGAGAAATATCACCTCACCTCCATTGAAGTAGTTGGGCTAATGGTTGGCGCTAGGGACACAATACCTCACCCTTTGTCAGTTTCTGCAAGAAGTTTCAGCTGAACAACGACTTCATTCGTGATGTTTCCCTTACTTCTATCAGAGGATCACTTGCCATTTTAAAATACCACCTGTACTTTGTTTCCTAAAAAGGAAGAACTTTTGTCTGGACGTCTAATCCGTTTGTTTATTATGTTTAGGCCTGTTATATATGCTATTATCCTTTCTTACTTAATTTCCCCCCCCTTTTTGCCCGTTCCCCACATTTCTCTTTTGTGGTCTGGTTTTTGTTTTCACTCTGTGTGTTATGCTTTGTCCAATGTGGCAGTCCCGTTATTGGGAAAGCTGAAAGAGTGTCTTTCTTATTATTATTAATCTAGTAAAACGCGCTCTTCTGTTTAACTTGCATTTCAGAAGCATCACCACTCACTAAAACCAACAACAAGCCTAAGTCAGCGAAAGTTATAGTTAATTTTAGTGAATGGGGTGAACTTCGTGAATATTACACAGAGAACATGAATTTCTCACCATTCTCAATTCCAGTGACATTATTTATGCCAGAGTGAAGGTACTGCTTGTTCGTTTATAACTAGTTACTTGGAATATTATTTTTCAGAATCTAAAAATCCGATCGATATTTATAGCAGTAATAGTTTTCGGGACAATGTTCAGCTTCTTGTTTCTTTATAGTTCACAGGCAAGTGATGAATGTACAAGTTTTCGTTTTTTGTTCTCACTTACAGGTCATCCAAATATCAAATTGTTTATATATCAAGGAGGTTTGCAAAGCACAGAAGAAGCAATTCGAGCTTGCGTTCCTGTCATAGGAATTCCAATCTTTGGGGATCAAAACAAAATTGTAAGAAATATGGCTGACTTTGGTGCAGGAGTATTCTTGGAATTCAATGATCTCAACAAAGAAATGACAGTAGATGCAATCAATGAAGTCATTTACAACACAACGTAAGTAAATGTACAAGGTATGGTGCTGTTTATAGAAATTTATAGCTATTTATTACTGTCATCATCATTATTTCCAGCGTAATTATAACAAGGATTAGAGATTTTAGATAGTCCATCTTAAGGCCTATGAGGACTTACATAATCATTGCATAAAAAAGAGGTAGACACAATAAACCTCAGGGTGCGATGCAAGGTCTCGTGTTCCCTCACAGCGTATTCCGAATCTCACCGGACCGGTGGACAACAATGACGTTACGCTGCAGCGAAATAGGAACAAAACTGCTGGAAGGATCGATGTCTGTCATGGCGACTGTATAAGTTGTTGTCTGTGCTACGCTAGCAAAATTTTGAGAAATTTCCGTACTGCCATCTCGTTCAAAGAAAAGAGAGCATAAACAATTTATTTCTTGAACCAGTAGTGATAACTGGTCCGTTGATATGTTCGCTCATAAGCCATTAACATATTGTTTTTACGTTGTGCTCATCACAAACAATACAGCAGAACACACCGCCATGACACAATAGTGCACGATGTCATTCGTCTGCTAATTCCCGTCCTATACAAGAACCAATAAGATTCACTGATGGCAGCTGATGGAGACTGCCACCACATCTGCAAGCTGGTGGCACCGGTGCGACACCGGTGGAGCATCAGTGACGCCATCGGTGAAATTCGGAACACCGTGACGCCATCAGATTGCTCAGCGCTGAAATTCGGAATACGCTCTCAGTAAAACAAAATGAGGGTGTCTTATGGTCCCAAGCACAGGTTTTCCCAAGAATTAATTTATATGTACTCTCTAGTTTTCCTTAAAAATTTAATTTCTGTTGTAACAAATCTTCTTTCTTCTTGTGTTCAAATTGCCCAAATTTCGCCAACATATGTTATAATTAGGGCTGCAAAAAGTAATGGTTGTAGGCTAAGCAGCATCGTACGTAGAACTCTGTGTTTACAAAATGCTTGTATGCACGCTCGACTGGTTACGGTAGAGGCTGTTTCTACATTCCGCTCCGAACGAATGAACTCATAATACAATTTACATTTACAGCATTACTTGTGTTTTAAATTAATTAACTCGGAACAAACATTACATTTACAAAAATATGATTCCTATCAATTAAGTCAAACACATTTTCGCCATGTTCTGAATTCAGTCGCCTTATTATCTGTTCTTTGTTGGATTTTTGTTTTGGCATTCTGATACAACCTCGGCTAGGGGGTTAGATACAGCTTACAGCAGTAAAATGTTTGGAAATATTCAACATTTGTTTCCGCCATTACTGTAGGCTATCTTGTACAATAATGAAAATTGGTATGTGTAAAACACTGCCCTTCTACTATATGAAAAAAAAAATATATATATATTTTTTTACGATTTAAAAAAATACACATTTTTTTTTTCAAAATTTAAAATGGTGGCAGTTCACTGTGCAAAGATGAAGCGTTTCCCTCAAAACTCATAAATTTGTTAACTTGCTCACGTTCTCTCTCTTTTATTTTATTTCTAAAACTCATGTTTACAATATCATGCTCTTTCAACTACATTCCTTAATAAATAATATTTTTTTTATTTGTGTTAGAAGAAAATACTGATATCTGACCATTTTTAAAAATGAATATATTTTTCATCAGGCAATCTATCAAAGGTAGAGATGTGATCTTGCATCATATAGTAGATATGACATACATAAAAAAAAAATCATCACAGAATGTGGGATAGTTTTTTAGTTATGTGGGAAACGCTTCATCACTGCACAGTGAACTGAATTTTGAAAAAAAAAATGTATTTTTTTTAATCGTAAAAAATATTTATTTTTTTCATAAAGGAAAAGAGAGTGTTTTACACATACTAAGTTTCATTATTGTACAAGATACAGTAATGGAGGGAAAAAATGTTGAATATTTCCAAAATTTTACTGCTGTAAGCTGTACCTAACCCCTTAAGCAGGTCTACTATTGAGAAGTGTCGAATGTCACTCTCTCTGCTCCTTACAGACAGTAGAGACACCTGGCAACGGGACGCATTTTGCAAACAATGTATATAGAAATTATTTACTACCCTGATACCAATACTTTTCTTCAGCCCTAGTTATAACTGGCATTGCAATTAAAAGTATCGTCATTTCCCATAACTATGGTCCTGGAACACAATTATGGTCCACGATACAACCATTTAAAAATATTGTAGAAGTAACATAGACCGTTCGTAGATAGCTGCAGTGACTTCACTTCAAACTACAGTACAGCAAAAATATAGGTAAACGAGATACTACGTTATGTAGTACACAATTTGAATTGTTGTATCGTGGACCATAGTTGTGTTCTAGGACCATAGTTATCAGAGGTCTGCATCGGAAGTTTTCGCTCGAGCGCCGAGTTGTTCATAGCATAATCCGATAGGTAGCGCACGTGCATGAGGGGTAAAATTGTCGCGAGCGATAAATCCTCGAACGGTGTAAGTCGAGCGTTAGACTTTCGTGCTTGTTACAGTGATGAACTGTGTAGTAACATTATAGACGTTTATCATTTCAAAACTTTGCTGTGTTTAACTAACCTCTCCATAGTACAACTACAAAACTTGCTTTAAAATGTAATATAATTGTTGTAGGAAACGATTTTTTTTCCCCACACAGGAGTGATTTTGTTTTTGCCACATCTGATAGATGTTATTGGATGTAAATGTAATTATTATAAACGGAGAACACAATCACAATAATGCAAGAACCGCATCAAGTGTTCTAGTAAAATAATAATAATAATAATAATAATAATCTCTAATAAATAGTATATCAATCTTTGCGTCTGTAACAGTTGTGCAGCATGATTATTCGTTTTGTTTTATTTTCTGTGACGTTATCTCTGTACTAATATTGTTATTAATCTCCTGCTATATGAATAATAATATTTTGTAAAACGTTTCTACATTGTCGCAGTATATAGGCGGAACACTATATATGGACCTATCATATTATATATGTGGTAAATGAAATATTGAATAACTATTAATTAGCAATAACTACATATCGAAGTTTTTCATACTATTTTATTTATAACTTCATGTTATTCTTTTGGTACGTTCCATTAGACTGTTCCACTAAACGTTTGTCATAAACGCAGAAAATAAAGCCTTACTTTTACCGTGTGAGCAAAACATATGTGTATCTTATCTATCGCCTTCCATACAAGATAAGACATGTCGGTGAGATGACCTTGTACTGCGCTTCTATTTATTACGAGCGTATCACGACCGATCTTACCTCACTCGAGGGTACGACATTCGACCGAGTTGAAGCGAGCGATTTAACTCCAATGCAGCATTCTGATAGTTATGGTTAATGACAGTACCTAATATTAGAATGGTCGATTGTTGAACTTTATTTGCTTCCAGAACTTGATTTAAAATCTCTAATACTTAGAAAAATCTGCAGCAAAATTTCAATGATCTAAATATTTGGCCCACAGTGAACATAAATGGTCTACAGTAGGTAATGTGAACGAAAGAAAATTATAAATCTGTTACCGTAATTCAGTACGAGTACGTTTATTTACAGAATTCTTATATGAGTTCATTTTACAATTGCAGATATAAAGAAAACATGAGAGAACTCAAGAATCGACTGAACGATGAATCTGATAACTCCTTGGACCGCGCAATATGGTGGATTGAGTACGTCATCAGGCACAAAGGAGCTCCTCACCTCCGCTCAGCAGCCCTGGACCTTACATGGTTCCAATTGCTTCTGCATGACGTCATCGTCTGCATTATTTTACTGGCTCTATTTATATTTTGCATTTCCTACCGTGTCATTACGCTTTTCATATGCCAAATGCGATATCGAATGTGTGTAAGATATAAGAAGGATTAAATAGAATCGGTTTTATACTGACGATTTAAACACAAAAAAGCAGCTCTGGAGTCATAAATTTAATAGTTTCTACATTATTTACTATATTTCGTTTGGCCTATAAAGTAATGTCATTGCTAGGAAACGAAATGCATTCCTTCTTTGTATACGATGTCTGTCTTCTTCTGTTTTCCTATTTATTTATCCAGTAACGAAAATGTTCATAATCATAGCCTATTTCCGTTATATCGCATCCTATGACCTATCCAAACGTTCTCCATCACTCATATTACAATATTCAGTTAATGTAGAGTGGATCAGGGGAAGATGGCTAACTTTTTCTTTGATTGAAAATTTTAAATACTGTTCATTTAATTTTGAATTTCATATTGAAATGTCAAAGTCTGGAGAGTATTTTGAAAATATATTTACAGTACAAAACAGAAAACATTAATTACCTTGTTTATTGATACAAGTATTCTTCTTGCCTGCACTGTAGTCATCTTTCCCCGATAGTCGGGTAAGATGGCAAATGCAATTAACACATTTACTGATATATGTATTTTACCGGAACTTGGTTTGATACATGTGTACATATATAACAAACTTGACTTAATCTAAAGCTCATGGACACTTTCTCACTCGTTTATCACTACTTAGCAACACAGTCATTGCACATATTTTATTTCCGAGTGCAAGACTCGTAAAATCATTTCTTGCACACAATGAATTCAATCCAGTATATTTTTTTTTTTGTCATTAGTCCTTTTTAGGCGGCGTTTAAGGGTACGGTAAGGAATCCCGTATGCTTGCGATGCTCTAAAACAGTTCATACCCTCTGTTATAACATGTTCCATTGCAAGTTGAAGACTGTCCTCAATCCACTGACCTCTATCAGAGGATCTTACGTAATGTTTACACATTCCCTGCAATAAAACAAAAAATAAAACTCTTGCAACAAATTGTCTTCTTACCCCGAAAAAAAGTGATCATCTTCCCCAAGTATCGGGGTAAGATGCCTAGTGCTGCGACGCAACCTAAGATGGCGGAGCAAGATCGTTGGTTGTTAACAATACAAATTCTAGAAGCTTTACTACAATATCCATTACAAACGTTTGACAGTTATTACGAATTGAAGGATGTATTAAAATTTTAACATACCTTTGCAATTATTTTATAGCAGAAAAATGAGCTGTTTCCTTGGTTTTCTTCTTCTCACAACAAAAACACGTGGCAAAATGAGTTAGCTTCCACTCTACAGACATTCAACTGTCTCAGTGCTCATGAAGACATGCGCGTGGCGTTATCTCTTGGAAGAATGTGAAACTACAAAGAAATAAGCATCTTCCCCCAATAGTCATCTCCCCCGATTCACTCTAATTGTAGTCAAATTCTCTTTTATTCATCCACGACTCTTAAATATATTTAAAAAATCGCATAAACAGGAAACTATCACCATCATCATTATTCACTACGAATTTAGATCTTTAATAATTCTGTTTCGACCTCCAGTTGAAAGTCGACTGCTAATCTTTTCAGTGGCCCATCTAATGTCCTTTTTCTTCAATACCGTATTAAGACATTATTTTGGGGTAGGTTATGTCTTTTTGTATAGAGTGAACATGGAGTTTGCAATTATGAAGACCTCAATTAACAAACATCCAAAGTCCAATATTTAACGAATTTGACCTTTTACCTGATATACGTTGTTTTTTGCATAGACTATCATCCTGTCAGAAAGAATATCCCTCGTTCGACTCTAAGCCTGTCTTTTTAATCATAAAAATATTTATTTCAAAACTCTTATATTCTGGTAAGCTACATCGTTTTTATGCTCTCCTGAAAACGTTACTTCAATGGACTTGGGATGTATGTCAATTCAAGTCATAATTTTTTCTGTAATTTATTATGTTTTCTAATAATGATTCAGTTTCTAATTATTTAAAATATCTTTAATTCTCCTGATGTCACCCTAGATAATACTGTATATGTAACAGGTAACTCATCGCTATGTAAAAATCGGCAGCACTTTGAAGAGAACAACCGCCAGGATCGCCACCGTCCGCCGTAAACGAACACGAGATGGCAGCACAGTCGCTAATGCAATTCAAATGGGAATTATGACGTGACTCGTTATGTAACAACTAGATGGCAGCGTAGTAAACCTGACAAAAGTTAACATCAAAACCTATAAGGCTGACCTATCTGATGATCTAGGATGTCACTCAGAACATACTCCGCAGTTTTCCTTCTGTTGTTCAATGTGAATATCTTTCTTTGTATAATTACAATCTACTGATTTGTATAGTATAATTTGTTTATCTGCATACAATAAATATTTTAACGTTAATGTGAAAAAAATTGAGAAAAATATCTTAAGTTATGTAGATGTAAATAATAACATCGTAGTTAATAGTAACTTCGCCATAGCCGGTCTCTAGCCCGGATGAGAAAGAAAGAGGATACATAACTATGTGTTCATTCATTCCTACAATTTTATAATTTTATTAAGCTTCAAGATCGCGTTCCAAACCTAACAAAAGATAATGAAGTGAAGGAGAAGTATTTATGACGAAAACATTTCTCTTTAAAAACGAAATACTGTAGATTCCCTTCACGTAATTTCCATTTAACCAACAAATATCCACTGTGATCATATAATTATCTCTAAATAATCGTAGAAGTCAATCAGCGTCATTATACCTACATAAATTAAATTATGAATAAGTAATAATTAACCTCACATTATTAATCAACAATATTCAAGAGACATGACATTGTTTCACTTGAAGTTTGGCAACATCCCTATTCGGCAAGGTTCGTGGCCTGCTGTTTGACGTGGTGGGAGGAAAGCTGGTGGAATGGAGTGAGTAAAGGCGTTAACTTTTCCAAAAACGACGACAGCGCTGAAGGTGCACAGATCCGATGGTCCGACAATACTTATCTAAATTTTCGATTTTTCGAGATAACACACATTTTGGAACTATAGAACTCAATTAGTAGTCTATAACTAATAGAACCGGAGATGAATGACTATACAACATTAAGTTTAAAACCAATTACTATAAAATAAGAAGTATCTGAATTTACATCAGCTATTGTTGAACTAAAACCAGAGCGATATTCAAATGGATTGTTCATTAGGAAAAATGCAAATCACGAACGCGTCGTAAATAGAATCTTAGTAAAGGTATTAAAATAAAATGTCTTGAAATATTGCATAAAATTTTATCTTTGATAATTAGATTTATTTTCTTTCGAAGTCTTTGTGCTTTAAGTGACAAACAAAGAAAACTTAAAAAGAACATAGCATTGGCCTTCAATATGCAGCGTTGGAAACCTACGATGACGAAGATCTTTTCCTGACGTTTGAGGAAAACGAAAGTGGATTTTGAGTGAAAATACGTCGTATACGACGACACACAGCTATGAGGGCATTCTATGCATCTGTAGGATATAATTTGTCTTGTATATCGCTGTTATGCATGAAATAATATCAGGAGGTGTGTAATCCAGTAAAGTCGTACCTATTCCTTATGAAACTGCTTTACACACTAAACTAAAGTATCGCTAATCTCAACAGAATAATATTATACATTTATTAATTTGTCCTACAGAATGATATCTGTAATATTGACAATTAATATTTTCGTACGTACTACGTACGCTTGGTACTTAGAACCAAGGACCCGGGTTCGATCCCCGGCGCCGGAGCGAATTTTTCCTCCTCAAATATAAATTGTCAATATTACAAATATCATTCTGTAGGACAAATTAATAAATCTATAATATTCTCAAAGCTAGCAGTGCATATGTCTGTACAGATTACTGTGCACTTAACTGCGGAGTCCCGGCCAAACAAGTCGCTCAGCTGAGTGCGCTCCTAGTATAATGACAGTTGACATTGGACATATACGTCAACATATATGCCTAACTTGGAGTAAGGCCACAAAGGGAAACATTGAAGAAGGAGAGTTCGATCCGCTGCTGTGGATTGAATTCGGCGTAGCCCAGTGGTCAGAGCGCTTGGTACGTAGAACCAAGGACCCGGGTTCGATCCCCGGCGCCGGAGCGAATTTTTCTCCTCAAATATTAATTGTCAACAGAATAAGATGAAGGTGCAGTATGTAGGCCTATATTAACTTAAGGTCTACGGACCTGAAATTTCGTTGCCAATTATTTCACTACCTTTGAGCGTTGTATAATTTTTCTTTGTATGATCACTTTACATCAGTGATCGGCATTTCGTGACTTCCGAGTCAACCCCTTAATACACAAACAGGGCGAAGGGGTAAGGCATAATCTCCGTCCTTTAATCATCTCTTGGTCATTCAATGTTAAGAAGTTTGGCTATCCTCCCCTCTACCTTTCTCTTTGATATGTATTGCGAGCTGCGTTTTATATATAAACTTTGCTGACCACTGCTTTACATCATAAACTTTCATTCGAGACATAATAATGAAATATAGTGACTCCAAAAGCAATGATTTCACAATGATTTCCATAATATCTTTATTTAAAATGATTCCAATGACCAACGCTAAAACTAGGGTATAACGAGAAACTACTGCAACTTATGAACTTTCGACAAGACAAACTCTATGAAATTTCAACGACGAATGTTACACACAGCAACTCACCACTGAAGTTAGGGCGTGCCGTCATCTAGGTCTTTATTTGAGATAAAATGAGAAGAGGAAGGTACAGAAGTAATATTTTAATGCAAATTGTGAATAGATATTTGATAGCCATCTCAACCAGGGTTTAATAATCGGCCTCCTAATCAATTCTAAATGAATATTTGTATTTAATTAATTTTTTCTTTAAAAGAAACCCTAGTTAGGTAGGCTATCATTGAAAAATTTGTTGGAAATGCAACAAACAATTTAGGCTACAAGACAAATTACATTTTATAAAGAATAGAAATGATGATTAATTATGCAAATCGATAGCTTGAGTGCAGTGAAGGGTATCATGTCCAGGGTGCTGTCAGGAACTTTTAATTTTCGGAAGACTTCTAAGGACTCCCGTGGGATTTTGCCTCTAGCCCCAATCATAATTCCTATAACGACCCATATCTTGATGTTATGTTTGCTCCCCAAATCACTGCAGCATGGCAGATAAATTCTAGTTGGAATTCAAAATAAATAATATAATGACTAGACAGTGGATGCAGGATGACTTATCATTGAATGTAGGTGCACATTTACTATATGTTACATTTTTTTTTTCATTCAGACCATTGGCTCAACAGCTTTTAAACGTAGATAGACGACGTCAACATGTTACTGTATCTCCGTACAGTCAGAAGGAAAAGAAAAATGAAATACTTAGCAAATATCTCGTCATCATTGATGGAATTATTAGCGTTGCAGTAAACGACGATATAATTTTCGTATGCTGTCGAAGCTGTCGTCTTCGCCTATCGCTTAAACAGTTTTTGTATCGAGAGAATTTCTGAAGAAAACCTCTAAAATGGGGATCACTCAATTTCTTTACAGGAATATTTGCACTGAGCATCATGCTGCACATGTCTTTGCAAAACGTTTCGTTTACACCCGCACAACTGGATGATGATGTAGATGGTTCCTCAGATTTCATTTCAACGCATTCCTGTGCGATGTACTGTTGCAATGTTTCTCTATAGCCTGAGTTGTTTTGGTTTTTATTTAAATTTTACATACTTTACACACGATATTGACTTCGTTAGCACATAAAATGTCACTTCCATACTTCTTAATTGCATTTCGTATCTCTGAGCGAATTGAACGTTTTGCCTTCGCAATTGTGAATGGATCAGCACAACATATTCAACGCGTACTAAATACTTGAGCAAGATAACACAACTGCACACATTGCGTTGCAATATTACTATGAACGGACCGGGCTTTCTTCGTTTCATACGTTTCTGTACTCGCCAGGTACACAAAAGACTGACGACGCGGCATGTGCCATATACTCTGTTACGAAACAACTTCACTTTTCCTTAAGTCTTCCCGCATACACTGTCTGGTAATAACTATTTCCTCAGTGTTGGGAATTTTAATTTTTCGCCATTCACCCAGTTTTCCACTATAAGAGGAACACGCCACTTATCGCAAGGAAGGTGCATTGCGCCGATAAAAGGCTTAACAAATGGAATTTCCAAGAATGCTGTCCAATACAAGAAATACAAAAGTAAATATAAGTGAAATATTTATTGTAATGACCAAACAGCGAATTTTGGGTCCTGTTGCTGAACATCAGTTGCAGGGAGGTCATTGAGTAGGGACCGAAAACCCGCTGTCCGGTAATGATATAGTAAACTTACAATGATATAGAATGCAACAGAGGATTTGTTTCCATCATATCGGTATCATTGCTGCGGTTGAACATATTATTTCTTAAAAGAGATTGAAAATAATGGCACCGATTCAACATAAAGTTTACTATATTTTTCTGCACCTACATTTATGTCAATTAATAAGTGAGAGTTACGTTTAAAAAAACTGACAGTGCTGCAAACAAAAAAAAAATCACCAAAAATACCAAAAACATCTAACCAAAATGTTCATCGCATTAGAAAATCATTGCAACGAAGCCCACAGAATTCAATTGGACAGTCTCTATATAATTCCCACTTCCATCTTCTACCGTTCATAATGTGTTTCACAAACTCTTACGATCCGTACGTACAATCTTCAATTGTTACTTCACATTAAACAACACGATCACATAGTTAGAAGACGGTTTTGTGATGAAATGTTGCTGAAAATGAAGATGAAAATTTCCTCAATTCTGTAAGTTGCACTAGGCAACAGGTCATCTGGATGGTACTGTGAACAGATACAACACTAGAATTTGGGAAAATCAACTGCCTCACCAAATCATTGATCATCAAAGAGACACAGAAATTTCAACGTTTGGTACGGTTTGATTAAAGATCGCTTGATTGGACCTGTTTTCATTCAAGAAGCCACTGTGACTAGGTACAAAAGAATTCAGTTATTCTTTTACATTATATATACATATACATACGTATATATATACATATATATATATATATATATATATATATATATACAGGTTGTTTCGGGCTAGTGTTACTAACTTTCATGGATGTTGGGAAAGGGCACATGTAACAATTTGAGATAAGGAACCCTGGTCCGGAAATGACTGAGTCGAAAGTTACAAACGAAAATAATTGTATGGAAATTAATTAATTTTATTCCTCTATATACCTTATTTATGTGTATTTATCTGTACATCTTACATATACCTGTACTGTATTCACAACTGGTGTTCAAAGTTGCGTCCCCCAGCTTTGATGCAGGCATGACATCGTCGCACAAGGTTCTGATATCCTTTGGAACAACCCCGATTTTGTTCGAACATTGTCACAGACAGCGAGAATTCGTGCTCGGAGATCCTCTTCGGTGTCGACTGGTGTCTCATACACAAGACTTTTCACTTAACCCCACAAGAAGAAATCAAGTACGGTCAGATCAGGTGAACGAGCTGGCCACGAAACAGGACCTCCTCTTCCTATCTACTTTTCAGGGAATGTCGCACACAGCTGGTCACGAACAGTATGTGCAAAGTGGGATACGGCTTCATCATGTTGGAACAACATACGTTGACGAACATCCAGTGGGATATGTTCCAACAACTCGGGATGTACGTCTCTCAGAAACGGAATACTGTAGGTAGACAAGGTAAACAACGTTAGATCAATACAGTATGTGTAAGATGTCATTTCCACACAACTATTTTTGCTTATAACTTTCGACTCAGTCATTTCCGGACCAAGATTCCTTATCACAAATTGATACATGAGTCCTTCCCCATCATCCTTGAGAGTTAGTAACACCAACTCGGATACACCCTGTATATATACAGAGTGACCTGTAAGTTCATTCAGTGTCCTGCACAAGGGCATCTCTGTCACTGCAAACCCAGCATTCTCCAATCTTTCCTATTTTCTGCCTTCCTGTTTGTCTCCATATATGATCCATATGAACCGAAATATCATGAATTTCAGAGGTTTATTCTTTGAGATATTTCAAACAAAAAAGATTAACACAGTTTTGTTCGTTTTTTCCGACTTTTCGAGATCAAAACTGTTTTGCACGAAACATTTCACAGCGTGTTTTGGGAAAGTCATTGATTTAATTTCCAATATTATCAGTCAATTCAAGAGAGTAGCGCATTATGATGATAAATTATTTAAAAATCAGGTTTCGTCCTTAAATTGTGCAGAAATTTGATCCAAAGAAATGTAACGTTTCGTTCTGTAAAATAAATTTTAAATTCTACATTTTATTAGTAAAATGGTTGTGTGTTTTGGATTGTCAGAAGTTGCTACAAAGAGCATTCTTTTCTGCAAATCATTTGTGCTTGATTGATAGTACCTTGCTACAATAAAAATCTTGTTTTTTTGCAATAGTTTCTTCACAAATAGAAAACCAGCTACTTCTTCAGGTCGGTCAGGTAAAGTAAAGCAATATAAATCAAAGTATTCTGATAGAAGTTGTCTGTTTTCGCAATCGACCATTGTTGTTTTGTCGTCCATACTCTATATTGTAATATATTAACGGTCATAGCTCATAAATTGATTGCTCAAAAGATACGTCCTCACTAACTAATAAATACCAGCTTGTGCAACTGCTGTAGGTTCGCAACAGTTCATAATTCATGGTAGAGGGCACTGAACACGGAAATGTCTAGTCTTTTTACAGGTATATAACTCAGCTGAGGAGAGAAATAATTGTATTTAAGTTTCTGCTAATAGTTTAACCGGCCGGGAAGAATCTATGTTAGTGTTCATCAAACTCGGAGTACTGTGACGTACACACAGCGTGCTCTACCGCCCGCTGCACTGGTTCCCCTCTTCAGCGGGCAAGAACTGACGAAAAGGACTTTCGGAGGTTTGCAGTGGCGACTCCTTTTTTGTGATAACGATATTTACGTAAATGAACTGAATTGATTGGTAAATTAGAGTTGAAATGAAAAATGAATAAAACTAAATACTACATTATTTTTAGATTTATACTTTTTTCCTTTCATACTGCTATGTTATAAAACATAACTGAATCATTCGAAGCTACTGTCTAATAATCGTTGAGAAACTACTACAAAAGTTCGCCGATTAGGTAACCTTCCTTGAGGAAAACGCTGACGGTACATCCTTCTTGCCTTACTTGAATTATGACGACTTTCTCCATAAATTAACAACATATGATATTCCTAAACTGTGAATGACATTGTAAGTTGTTTATCGAATACCTGGTACCGAGCTGTCATCCGCTCGGCAGTAGACTTATGGACAGGGAGCTTGAACTCAGCTGACATGTATAGTCGGACTATCGGATCTGTGCCCCTTCAGCGCTGTCGTCGTTCTTGGAAAAGTTAACGCCTCTACTCACTCCATTCCACCAGCTTTCCTCCCACCACGTCAAACTGCAGGCCACGAACCTTGTCGAATAGGGGTGTTGCCAAACTTCCGTCAAACAGTGTTATGTCTCTTGAATATTGCTTATTAATAATGTGAGGTTCATTATTACTTATTCATAATTTAATTTAAGTAGGTCTAATGACGCTGATTGACTTCTACGATTAATTGGAGATAATTATATGATTACAATGGATATTTGTTGGTTAAATGGAATTTACGTGAAGGAAATCTATTTCTACTGAAGCTTTCCTGGCGATGTGATAATTCGAAATTCTCTCGGGCTTCCAGCCAGGTCATAAGTTGGTGATCCACCGACGTTTCGAGGATGTTCATCTTCCTTATCTTCAGGGTTAAATGATGTCTAGGGGTACCCAGCTCCTTAATTTGAGGAGCTCCTCTAGACATCATTTAACCCTGAAGATGAGGAAGATGAACATCCTCGAAACGTCGGTGGATCACCAACTTATGACCTGGCTGTAAGCCCGAGAAAATTTCGAATTAAGAAATCTATTTCGTTTTTAAAAAGAAATGTTTTCGTCATAAATACTTTTTCTTTACCTTATTATCTTATTTTGTTAGGTTTGGAACGTGATCTTGAAGGCCTAATAAAATTATAAAAATTGGAAGGAATGAATAAACACATAGTCATGTACCCTCTTTCTTTCTCATCCGAGCTAAGGACCGGCTATGGCGAAGTTAATACATACTACAATCTTATTTACATATTTACATACTATATAACATAACATGCTGATAATGTGCAGGAGTTCTAATTTATTCTTATGAAAATAAATTACATATTTACAAAAGACCAAGACTTGTATTATGCATGAAATTACAGAGGGCATATCCCGGACATATCTGAATCTGAGTCACTATTATTGCTGCTGCTGCTGCTGTCTTCACCCAGGCTGATAACAAATCTAGCTACTTCCTTTTCTATTAATCCGTAACGTTTCTTTCCCACCTTGGAAATGTATTGCTTTCCTCGCAACCTTCAATAATTTCTTCAAAGTCGGATCTTCTTTCTGCATCGTATAAAATTCTTGTATATTTCTTCTTAAAATACATAGGTCCATATCATCTACAAGAATTAAAGATTCCCTTGGTCTGTTCATCCCTGGTGATTCTAGCTTTTCATCTCCTGCACAGACTCCCTCTCGCCTGATTTTCTTTATTAGGCGCTCTGACCCGCCTTTATAAATTAGATAAAAATGTTGTATTATATCAGTATTAGTAAAGTAAGTAATTTTAATACGTAATCAATTGAAATAAAATAAGCCTCATCTGTGATCGCAGCTGCTCTTTTCGTTGCCTGATTTAGAGGAAAGAGATATTGACCTGTTTGTTTCTCTTCATCGAAAAATGCTATTACTTGCTTAATAATATTTTTTTCACCACTCCGTGCTACATTATTGATGTTGAGTTGACAACACTGGACTACAAGTGCAAATAAACTGAAGAAGATTCAAATTTGTGAGCAGTGATGGAGAGAAAGGGAGAGAGATAGAAAAGAGAGAGATAGGAATGCAAGGAGGGAAATGAATTATCGCGGCTGAGAAGGAATTAGGGTTCAGTTCGCATATCTTACGGGGGCGCAGATCCGTTGGTCCAACTATACGTACGTCTGTGCAGAGTACTTCCTGCTCAACACGTTGCCAAGTCTCTCACAACAGAATATTAACAAATTTAAGCATGCAATTTAATTTAATTTCACGAAAACATAATGGAACACACAAATATTTATTTAAACTAATATTAGCTCTTTGCTAGATATACCCACTGGTGTAATTGTTTTCGTAATTTTACTAACGATATAAGCAGTATAACGCAAGTAAAATAAGAAAATAATTTTTTCTGGGAAAACTATCGAGTTTTGACCCTATGTTGTATGGACATTTTTTGATCCTGCAGACCGTCCCCGACGACTGTGAAAAGGATGGCACTTACACCCCTTACACCTTGAATCATGTAATTTATTTTACTACTTAGCAAAAAATTAATTTTAATGTGTCCAAGTTTTATCAGGTTTCAAATATTTTAATATGTAATCAACATGTTTTTCCACCATTCTTAATTATGTTTCCCTATGATGTATTCATATTCTTGTGTTATTAATTGTTAAGTGTTTCTGAAGATGGCAGATTACGCCGAAAACGTTAATCACTGTAAAACAATGTTGTAAATATTCAAATATGTTATATTATTATAGCATTGTAATTTTGATAAGCAAAATGACAGAAATACCCATTTAATTATCACAAAAGAGCTTATCGGACCCACACATCATGATTATCAAAAGTTCTGTATACTTCAGTTTAGCAGGGTTTGTGATAATATATACTACTAGTTGAAATAAAGGTGCCTAAAGCAATACGAAAGTACAGAAGTAGGCCTACCGCTAGAGGAATTCGGAAGACAGTATAATCTGTGTAAGTGACGACATAATTGTATGCAATTTATGTAAGACTGACATAATCCGTTCTACAAAATGGTATTTACATGAAACTGGAATAAAAAACAAACATATATACCATTTTAAATTGATAGAAAGAAGTGAATCTGACGATGTAAATTCAACTAGTAAATCAGTTCCAGCGGGCGAATTAAGCAGAGATCTATGTGAAATGATGTTAAATACCAACATTCTTTTCTACAAAGCTGAGGACAAATACTTTAAGAATGTTGTTGGAAAGTGCACTTGTACACAAGAATAGTATCTGTGTTATACTAGTACCGGTATTTTAAGTTAAATTTTACAAAAAGTATTTTAATATAGACAAACATTTCTTTCAGAGCAGTACTTCTGTTAAAGTTGTACTGGTACTTTCAATTAAAATTTTACAACATAGGTTATCGTAATATCGGCTTAAATATTGCTTTAAAAGTGGTACTGTGTTTTTAGTTCTTACATAATAGTGGAAATGCACAGTTTATTGCCAGACGTGAAATAACCAGTGGCGTTGCGTCAATGTAAGCTAAAAAGCTAAGCTTCCCCAGTTAATAATAATTTCATAATAAACCTGCAGTTTATGAACAAAATTATTTATTAATTTTAATAGAGTTTATATTTATGCGTTAAATACTGTGATGCGGCAGCTCAGGATGATTTGTGATGCAGCAGTAAACAAGAAGTCTGCACACATCAGCTTCCAAGCAGACTGGTTTCTTTCACTCATTCTTCTGTGTAACCCACCCCGCAGATTTTCCATCCCTTTCTAACTAACCTACCCTGCTCGCAAGGCACGGAAGAAGCTAGCTTTTACATTGAAAGTTTCCGAGTTATCCCTTTCGTGAGTTGTGCTCAGTTGAAGTGTTAGTGTGCACTGTGGCTGATATAATAAATAATGAGTGAAATAACAGTTCCTGACACCAATTTGCTTGAATTTTTAGGACAATTCTAATATCAAGACTGACTTACGAACAAAAGTGCGATTTAAAAGACAAATGACCATGTCTATTTGTTACAGATATGTGTAAACCATGACATCATATTTTACCATTTGAGGTCATGCCTTATTGGTGTTACTTACGAGGTTCCAACCAATCTTCGGACTGCTGGCTTGAAATTGACTACTATTTATTTTAAGACTATATTTTTGAAATACGTTTTCTCATATGTACACGAAAGACAACTTGAGTTAGCTTCCCCTGCTCAAAATTTCATGCTACGCCACTGGAAATAACTCGTCAAGTTAAGAAGCTTATCGTACATCATAAATAAATATTGCTCACTGAGAACCTTGCACGTGGTGTATTATTATCTTTTCTACAAGAATTGCAACAAACCATAAGATACCGAGGGAATCACTTGAAATATGTAATTTTCGAAACATATTAACATACCAATAAATTACATTGTTCTAGCCACATTCACTGTCATTCTGATATTTATAAAACTTATAGTCACTTTAGAATTGCATGCTGAAATTTGTCACAGCCAAATGCCGAACCCCTGATGGCAAAATAATATACAATTTCCGCTTTGAATATAATAATAGTACAAACAATAGCCTCATCGAATCCGGTGAAGTCTAAAATATTGAACAACAGCCAGAAAGAAGATAATTACAATCAGAATCAAGCTATACTTCGTTTCATGTCTGACAGGAGCAGTAAACATTGCCGAAAGAGGAGGGGAGAAGTATAATTGCTATTCAACCAATGGCAGAGATCTCTTTTGACGCTTGGCATGAAGTTGGGCGGTCTGAAGCGTTCTACCCTCGCCCAACTTCAAGGCAAGCATGAATGAAACCTCTGCCATTGGTTGAATAGCAATTAACTTCTCTCCTCCTCTGACGGAAATATTTACTTCTCCTGTCGGACATTATGGGACGAAGTATAGAATACAAAGAAGAATTCGCTTATTTAGAACTAATCACTTCATTTAACAGTATAACCCGGAAATAAATACCATTCAATTAGGGAAAGAAGCCTTGTCCTCACGGGATGCCTTGGGTTATTTTTATTTTATCTGCTACAGAGATGTGTGTGCGAAGTTTAAGGGGATATTTCGTAATAAACTCATAAAATGTACCCTTGTAAGTTTCCCTAAACATTAATTAAGCCATTATTTGTAGACATTCATATTGTTCAAAGTGAATCGAAAATTAGTAATAAAGTCTGACCTTGTCATTAGATGGCTGCCAGGAAGTAGAATTACGAACCTGTAATCAGAAATACAAACAAGAATTGTATCATTATCATTATCATTATCATTATTATTATTATTATTATTATTATTATTATTATTATTATTATGCTTGCTTGCTTACTTACTTACTTACTTACTTACTTATTGGCTTTTAAGAAACCCGGAGGTTCATTGCCGCCCTCACATAAGCCCGCCATAGGTCCCTATCCTGAGCAAGATTAATCCATTCTCTATCATCATATCCCATCTCCCTCAAATCCATTATAATGTTATCTTCCCATCTACGTCTCGGCCTCGCTAAAGGTCTTTTTTCCTCCGGCCTCCCAACTAACACTCTATATGGATTTCTGGATTTGCCCATACGTGCTACATGCCCTGACCATCTCAAACGTCTGGATTTAATGTTCCTAATTATGTCAGGTGAAGAATACAATGCGTACAGGTGTCAGGAACTTGTGTAACTTTCTCCATTCTCCTGTAACTTCATTCCTCTTAGCCCCAAATATTTTTCTAAGCACTTTATTCTCAAACACCCTTAACCTATGTTCCGCTCTCAAAGTGAGAGTCAAAGTTTCACAACCATAAAGAACAACAGGTAATATAACTGTTTTATAAATTCTAACTTTCAGATTTTTTGACAGCAGACTAGATGATAAAAGCTTCTCAACCGAATAATAACAGGCATTTCCCATATTTATTCTGTGTTTAATTTCCTCCCGAGTGTCATTTATATTTGTTACTGTTGCTCCAAGATATTTGAACTTCTCCACCCCTTCAAAAGATAAATTTCCAATTTTTATATTTCCATTTTGTACAATATTCTCGTCACGAGACATAATCATACACTTTGTCCTTTCGGGATTTACTTCCAAACCTATCTCTCTACTTGCTCCCAGTAAAATTCCCGCGTTTTATCTAATGGTTTGTGGATTTTCTCCTAACATATTCACGTCATACGCATAGACAAGCAGCTGGTGTAACCCGTTCAATTCCAAACCCTCTCTGTTATCCTGGACTTTCCTAATGATATACTCTAGAGAAAAGTTAAAAAGTTAAGGTGATTGTGCATCTCCTTGCTTTAGCCCACAGTGAATTGGAAACGCATCTGACAGAAACTTACCTATACGAACTCTGCTGTACATTTCACTAAGACACATTTTAATTAATCGAACTAGTTTCTTGGGAATACCAAATTCAATAAGAATATCATATAAAACTTCTCTCTTAACTGAGTCATATGCCTTTTTGAAATCTATGAATAACTGATGCACTGTACCCATTTTTTCTCCATTATCTGTCGTATGCAAAATATCTGGTCAATATTATTATTATTATTATTATTATTATTATTATTATTACTATGATTATTATTATTATTATTATTAGTTTATCAGTGTAATTATCACTGTTATTGTAGTACAGTCATCCTTGTCTTAACCTATTATACACTAATCGTTCTTGGTTAGGACTTTAATATTAATAACAAACAAAGCCCTGATTTCCATGCACTATCTTATCTCAAAACATGCCTGAATTTATGTACTATCATATAATAAAACATGAACAATGCAGCGAAAAAACCAGTAAAAATATGCACTATCAAAATTGAGTTCTACAATGTTACATTTTTATTTTGAAACAATTTACTGCAACAATTTCTCAAAATTTTCTTCACTTTAACTCATATCACTCATGTGTTCATCTGAAGCACGTTCTTGAATAGAGACAATTATTTTTTTACGTTACAAGAAGTGACAGGTGTATATTTACTTACTTACTTACTTACTGGCTTTTAAGGAACCCGGAGGTTCATTACCGCCCTCACATAAGCCCGCCAATGGTCCCTATCCTGAGCAAGATTAATCCAGTCTCTACCATCATATCCCACCTCCCTCAAATTCATTTTAATATTATCTTCCCACCTACGTCTCGGCCTCCCCAAAGGTCTTTTTCCCTCCGGCCTCCCAACTAACACTCTATATGCATTTCTGGATTCACCCATACGTGCTACATGTCCTGCCCATCTCAAACGTCTGGATTTTATGTTCCTAATTATGTCAGGTGAAGAATACAATGCGTGCAGCTCTGCGTTGTGTAACTTTCTCCATTCTCCTGTAACTTCATCCCTCTTAGCCCCAAATATTTTCCTAACAACATTCTCAAACACCCTTAATCTCTGTTCCTCTCTCAAAGTGAGAGTCCAAGTTTCACAACCATACAGAACAAACGGTAATATAACTGTTTTATAAATTCTTTGGTGTATATTTAAGAGAAGAAATTTGAGGCAAAGTGAGGTCGAATTGTGGGTATTTTGGATTTTTGCATTAACATGACTCCATCGGGAATCGAACCCGCGACTTTCCGACTTTGCATCGTTACGCCTTAATCGCAACGCTATAGTGCACAAGTACTTATACCTTTATTACAAAAATTACAATATACTACGCCACAGTCCATCTTAAGAAATTCTTTTCCCTTTATCCATTTCGATACAAGACCTCTTCTTGCAGTTCTTAAGAGGAACTGTAGTAAACCACAAGACACAAAAGTATACTAAATTGCAGTTTGCAACCATGCTGCTTCTGCCTTCCTTCCTTTCAGTATTTAACTTCCGAATTGTAACGATCAAGAGTTGGGGGCTGGAAATTTCAGTATAACAAAGGAAAAGTTTAGTGGAAAAACCAAAGACTAGTTGTCAGATACGATGTTACGAAACCATATTACCAGTAGCTTTCTTTTATATCTTTTTGTAAATAGACAAATGACGTGAAAATACCAGATTCTACGAAGCAGTGCCCATAGGTAAATGGCACTATTATGCAAGTTAACATAATATATGCATTAAAGCCAGAAGGAGGACAAAATATGAAATACGATAGTCTAGAATTGTTTACGATCTCTAGAAAAGAATTTTGAATGACGTCATGTGCGTCAGGAGTCATACACAATTGAACTGTTGTAAGAGGTGACAGACCAGTAGTGAGTGATTTAAAAGTCAGAGTGCATGGTGTCTCACAGCAGCAATGCTCAAGAAAATCAAGCCTTTTTGGGAGGGGTACATTACGAACCTTTCCGATGCAAAGCATAGTTAAGTGAAAATAATAGAAGCCTGCAAAAAACGCGGTTCCGTTATTTCCAAGAAAGGCATCTTCTGTGTACTTAATAAAACTGGTAAAGCTCGGATGGGATTAATTTGTATCATTATTTCAGGTGGTGCAGCTTGTGACGAGGGGTAGAATTGCTTGCTTTTTCCCCCTCTGGAATTAATCTCATTCGAGCTTTGCCAGTCGTATTAAGTACACAGAAGATGCCTTTCTTGGAAATAACGAAAGCATGTTTTTTGTAGGCTCCTATGATTTTCATGTAACTTGGCATCGGAAAGGGTCGTAATGTACCCTCCCAAAAAGGCTCAATTTTCTAGGGCATTGCTGCTGTGAGACACCGTGCACTCTGACTATGAAATCACTCACTACTTGTCTGTCAACTCTCACCACAGTTCAGCTTTCGTGTGACTCTTGATGCACATGACGTTATTCAAAAATCGTTTCCAGAGATTGGAAACAACCCTGTATGTTCTATTGAACCTAAAATATAAACACATGCATTATGGATGAATTTACTCCCAAAAAATTGACAAAACATGTAAACATGCACGAAAAAAAAGGTTATGTGGAATTATGTATGTCATAAAACGAATAGGTAATAGTTTACAAAGTTGGAGAAGAGTAACAAGCTTATACAGAAACATGCATTTGCATGGAAATCCGGGATCTAATAATAATAGAGCATGGTGGTAGCTCGATTAACACCCCTGCATTGCATTCTGGAGGTCTGGAGTTCTGACCCAAATACCGGTTATCCTGTGTGGTTCTTTCGTGCTTTTTCTATCATTCAAGGTAAATTCCGGAATAGTAAAATTAATTGAAGATATCCCGCGAATAAGAGTGCAACCAACAAATCCACAATGCAAGCTTCAGTAGAAAAGTGAATAATTTCAGGGGGCATATTTTTTTTCCATCTCCAGTTGAGAGGTCTTATGGTGGCAAAGTTAGATGGAGATACGAGATGAGTTGGAACTTTCTATCTAAATATTTACTACATAATCGATGACTGTCTGTCTGCTATAACAAAATTCCAAAGAATATCAATACCTCATACTTAAGTGCATAACCTAACTCACATCACCCTCATAAGTAGGAAAAAAAATTAATTCTGATTTTTTCTCCATAGAATGTTACTCTTTTGTCTCTCTCGTATTTTATTGAACACGTAGGTTTAGTGTATTTCTCACAGTTAGATCTATTTACTTAATTTATCATGCGCTTTTAGTTTTGTTAAGTACATGTATTGTGAGTCCCTATCACCACGGCATGGCGCGTCCTCAGGTTGCGGATAGAGGAGACGGCCTCCAGATATGGAGGGTAGCTGCGAATATATTGAATAAGCACTCGTGGACAGGCGATAAGGGGATGGTCCTCCAGCTTGGGGGTTGGGCGAAGGACTAACAACCCATCACCGTAAAAAACAGCTTGTTACGAAACCTAACAATAAACCTCGGAATGGGACTAATTCTCCGACACGATCTCAGCAAAGAAATAAGGTTATGAGATTTGGTACATGGAACGTAACTAGTCTTTATAGAACAGGAGGAGTAACCTTAGTAGCAAAAGAACTAGCTATGTATAGAATAGACTCTGTGGGAATACAAGAGGTTAGGTTAGATGGGAATGGCATATCACAAATAGGAGATTAGCCTACTTGTTGTATTATGGGGAGGGAAACAATAATCGCCAATTAGGATCAGGATTCTTTTTACATAAAAGAATAAAATCAGCAGTAAGAAAGGTAGAATTTATCAGTGACACGTTATCGTATTTAGTACTTAAGGGTAGATGGTGCTATATCGTAGTTATAAATGCTCACGCCCCTACAGAAGAGAAAGACGACAATATAAACGATAGCTTCTACGAGGAATTGGAACACACTTTTGATCAGTTATATAGATATTACATGAAAATTTTATTGAGGGATTTCAACGCTAAAGTAGAACCAACTATTGGAAAAGAGAGCCTACACGTAGCTAGTAATGACAATGGAGTTAGGTTAGTCAACTTTGCCACATCAAAAATTTTAATTGTCAAAAGTACAACATTCCCCCATAAGGATATACATAAATATACTTGAATGTAGCACGTATGGGCGAATCCAGAAATGCATATAGAGTGTTAGTTGGGAGGGCGGAGGGAATAAGACCTTTGGGGAGGCCGAGATTTAGATGAGAGGATAATATTAAAATGGATTTGAGGGAGGTGGGATATGATGGTAGAGACTGGATTAATCTTGCTCAGGATAGGGACCTATGGCGGGCTTATGAGAGGCGTCAATGAACCTCCGCGTTCCTTAAAAGCCATAAGTAAGTAAGTAAGTACACTTAAATTAGTGTTGTTTAAGGCATTAGATATTTTTCCTGGCACTCGACTGTGATGTTTAATTTTGTTTGTGTCTTTTATTTGCTATAGTTATTTACGTAATTTTCCACGTGTTACCTAGTGTTAAAGTGTTTTTGCATTTAATTAGTGTTATGTTAGTGTCATGAGAAGATTTTGTCCTCCATTCTGCTCTAATAAAACCCTGAAAGTTAGAATTTATAAAACAGTTATATTACCGCTTGTTCTGTATGGTTGTGAAACTTGGACACTCACTTTGAAAGAGGAACATAGGTTAAGGGTGTTCGAGAATAAGATAGGAAAATATTTGGGGCTAAGAGGGATGAAGTTACAGTGAGACTGGAGAAAGTTACACAACGCAGAACTGCATACATTGTATTCTTCACCTGACATAATTAGTAACATTAAATCCGGACGTTTGAGATGGGCAGGGCATGTAGCACGTACGAGCGAATCTAGAAATTCATATAGAATGTTAGTTGGGAGGCCGGAGGGAAAAAGACCTTTGGGGAGGCTGGGACGTAGACGGGAGGATAATATAAAAATGGATTTGAGGGAGGTGGAATATGATGGTAGAGACTGGATTAATCTTGCTCAGAATAGGGACCGATGGCGGGCTTATGTGAGGGCTACAATGAACCTCCGGATTCCTTAAAAGCCATTCGCAAGTAAGTAATGCTACCCTAATGTTTTTTAATATAATGGAGACTATGTTGTTTGTTTTGATGATGATAATGATGATGATAATATAATAAAATATTATAAAACTTATGAATGCCACTACCTGACAAATAAATACTGTAATTCAACTCTAGTCTATTATAATGATAGTTTCTACATGTGTGGAATTTTGCCCCATAGCAATAGCATGTTTACCCCAGGCCTGAGGCAAAGATCCTCTTCCTTCATTTGTGACATTATTTTAAATATAATTTTAGCACATAATACAATCACTCTTTAACTTATGGCATCATGTAAAGCAGTGGTTCCCAACCTTTTTTGACTGACGACACAATTTAGGCCCCTACTGAACGCCCACTATATCGCGACACACTTATTTGTTTTTATTAATAACAATATAATAATAACAACAACCAGTGATATTCTTTGGGAGGAATAGGTGGTGGAACTCTGTGTAGAATATTTTATAGCGTAGTATACGGGGAGATCATTACTGTTCACTGCACGGGAATTTCTTCGTTTTTATCCTCCTTTTCGTCCAACTAAGACTTTTGGGGCCATATTCAAAGACATTCTTGGCGCGGGCTTCCGGCGGATGATCAGCGAACTAACGTTTTTCGTATTCATAAACCAGAGTTAGCGATGTGATATGATATGAATCCTGTACAACTAACCAATCGATAGTCGGGGCTAGTTTAGCACGCTCGTAGCGCGGGCTAGCGAAATGTCTATGAATAGCACCCTGCAGGTCTAAGCGGAATTCAAAGAAAAATTAAATTAAAAACATAGTTATTCACACATATTTCGCTTGCATGATGAAAAATGCAAGAAAAAAGTGCAGGAACGCTGTTCCAGCGCGTTCCGTCAGAAAAAAAAAGCATTGAAACGTTATGTAGTGTCGGACATCCAGTGTTGTAGATAGGTCTATGTTAATAAACAATCGAAAATACTTAAAAAAAAAAGCAACTTGAATAGATTAGAAAAATACAAACGTAGTATGTGTCAAAAATCCCAGCCTATCTATGTTGGATGTCCGATAAAAGATTTTTATGTCGTTTTTGAAAACTCACCTATTTAAATTAATGTGAAGTCTGCGCTTGGTGGGCTGCACAGAGTTTCCCTATACGTGGCCTTATGGTTCACTGGACACTTAAATCATCTTCAAGATGCAGCAGTCTGTTACTTTGTTTAGAGTTCACTATTTTCATAGTAGAAAATGCTGATTCACACTATTATGACGTTGAAAACGGCAGTTATAAATGTCTTTTTAGTTTATTCGGCACCATCGACTGATTTGACAAAACATTTCCGCATATAAAACAATCGGGATTTTGTTTATATTGATCTCCACGCCACGTGAAACTATATTGAAAGTATTCATCACTAGATTTACGAAACGCAGTATGGTTTTATGAACCCTGAAGGGAATTTTCGCGTACATTATTTGAATTAGCACTACTGTTATCTAATTCTAACCCAGAGCTTGATTTCGAATTAAAAATTTGTCAATAATAAAATCTAAATAATGGACTTTTCATAAAATAGTCGCACTATCATACTGAAACTGATCGATATGTTCTGACGATTCTAAACTCTAGGGCAGGCATGTCAGAAATCAGACTCTGAATGTGCAGTTATGTGCGCGGATCGCCGGTCTATGTGGACTGCATCATTCAAGGGTTGCTCTTACCAGTTCTTAGCTGCAGGGGTGTACAATAATCTATTCTGCGCTTCTAGGGTTGGATTAAATAGGCATTTGGACATTATAAATACACTTAGCAGAAGGAAAAAAACACGGTTATTATCAGTGTCTACATTTGACAATTGCAATACAAAAAACTTTAGGCTTACTCAGTTATGCTTGACAAAGTAGTGGTTTGTAAAGCATAATTTATTAATATGATTTTTATATAGTATTTGAAGAAAAAGAATATTGCAGTAATGTCGAAACAACAAAGAACGAACACAGTATTTCATTTTACGTAGTAGGTTATAATTATTTTAAATAATAGACCCTATTCTTTCATTCTTCGTCAAGCATTATTATTTATTGGGACCATTGGTACACAAATGTTAAAGAAAATATACTCCCAATTAATTGCATGTAGTAGGACATTGTGAAGTTTTTACACAAATAATTTCCTTGCTGTATGTCAATATAAATTAACATTAATATTAATAAATGATATAAATTAAGCTTAGAATTTAAATTCATATAAAGTTTATTTAGAAAACGTTGAGAGCAAGTATCGAGAAGTTGGCATCGTTACTGAAAGAAATTAAAAGTGTAGTTCACAAGCTGTGAAGCGACGATATTCTATTTATGTCAGGTTTAAGGTTTTATTAATGTAAGTATATTAGCATAATATATTGACGTGAGACGGAAAATTTGTCATTATATATATTCCAGAAAATTTTTCCGCCTTGCAAATAGTTACTTTCTTCGCTCCTTACAACCACAAGAACCTTAATGTATTCCTCACAATATTCTCATCACTTACCAGCTTATCAAATGAAAGTCGTAAGTCGTCTTATCTTTGATGGCTGTGTTAGTACAGACTCTAAAACAACGCCAATGTCAATTTCGTTTTGCCGTGAGAGTACTGATTAACTTTACTAATCTGATCTAAACTGTCACAACACTATTACCTCGACATGAGCTGATCAAAACCTTTCATTTTAAAATAATTATTGTTGGCTGAGGAAAACATTATAACAATTATGTTATATGATTCATAATTTCCCTTCTTCGTTATCTGTGAACTCCTCACTTTATTTATCATAACTCATTCACAGACAGCCAAATCAGTACCCGTACTGAAACTGAGTTAAGGCTAGTTCACAATAAACCGGGAACGAGAACCAGAATGAAAACGAGAAGCAGAGGACGTGAATATGAAAATTTTTGATTCACAATGAACTGAGAACGTAGACGACTATGCATCGATATGCATGTCAATAAAGATATGTAAAGTCGATATTACGCATTCTGATGTTATTTCTGTATAATTGACCAATTACATTCTCTCATGAGTACAAGGCAGCCAACATAAACACAGGTTAACCAACTTCGAAATTTCAACTGAAACATTTCATATGTACGGTACTATAAATATGCCCATGCATCTTTATCACAACCTATTTTAAGTCTACCATAGCGTAAAATAATTAGAGATCAAACATTTGTAATAGAACAAAAATGAACACAACAGTAGTTATTGAATTGAAGCATGAATATGTAGTGTGTAATACAACCCATACAGTAATAAAATATGATTCGCTTCCGATCGGTGTTCAAAGACGCAGCTATTGAAAGCCACGTATTCTCCTTCATTTTCTCATCTTTATACGAGGCGCGCCGCTTATCGCAAACGTGAGGATTTTTCTCAACACTCAAAATTAGAATTTCATCAAATAAAACTTGTTCCAAAATTAGAATCTCATCAAATAAAACTTGCTCCAAAATAGCTTTTAGATGGCAATAGAATGAATCTAGTGGGCTGTGATCGGAAACGTGAACGCCAAAGTTGAAACTTGGCCAACTCTCCGTTCCCGATCCCGGGCTCCGGCAAGCTTTTCGTTAATTGTGAATGATCACATTTAAATGTACACAATTTAACAATTTTACCGTTTTCGTTCCGATTCTCGTTTCCGGTTTATTGCGAACCAGCCTTTACTGAGAGAAAAGCTGATATGCTGTTGCAGGTCTGTATAGCCTGTAGCGTTGCCCTCCAAGGCGATTCACTCCCTCCAGGTAGGGGAATAGAAAATGCACATCGCACAGAGGCTACTGCACAATGTGCAAGGTTTTGACATGCCTGCTCTAGGGCCTACAGTATTTATTACTAAGTGGGAAGAGTAAACGAATTACTGAGCATTGTTGCAGATGTTCACGTTTCATTGGTAAAGTCTGTCTCAAAATAAAATGTACCATATCAAAGGCTTCGTTGTAAATAAAAAATGCGTTGTAAAGAGACTTTCTGGATGGCATAAAATTTATTTTTCAATTCCAAAATTTCGCGACATACCGGTTGCGAACCACTGATGTAATGTATGATTCTAGGTGTGCTGTGTATAAGTTTCATTGTCATGAAACCAGAAAACCAGCTGGGAAAAAACAGAAAAGTGTTAAGCGTGCACCTTTACCCCAGCCTACCCTATTTGTCATTGTGACATTTAGCATTAATAAAATTATTGTCACTTCCGAACATCTAGATATGCAAGTAACGGGTATTATCAATAGCTAATAAATACTTGTAGCATGTAAGGGACATTGCATCGTTCCTTCGAATATAATAAAACTACTCATACATTCTAAACAGATTATTGCGTATAATATATTAAGCACTTCCGGAACATGATATGTACTTAAGACAGGTTGACAGTTAAGTAGAGGTAGTGAAGGTTATCACATGCTAATACTATCCTTGTCTCATCCCTGTCTCCATTGCAATTATTTTAAAATGATTCACTGTTTAATATTTTATAACTTAACATAGGATTATCACTACATCCTGTTCAGTATACTATTTTGGTTCAGAAATGATTAGTAGACCAACTTGAAAACCTGTTGAATATTTTTAAATAATAGGGAATTCCGTGACATATGTTCAGGGAAATTATAAACTTCGAATTGTATATAAAATAAAATAGAAACTGGTATGTCATATATATTCCTCTATTGTCACAAAGTAGGCCTACTACAAAGAGACATCCACTAGAAAAATAACAAGTCACACACTATCATATAGTAAGATATGACTACTAAATAAATTGATTCTCAGTCGGTCTTCCAGGACTTAGTGGCACTGGTCACTTCAGAACGCGAGTGGTAAGCATTATTAACTACACGATGAAGGTATTGCATCAAAATTGGTCAGAAAATGAATTGATATAATGTTAATATGTTAAAATATACAAAAACCATTACTAGCTTTCTAAAATACAGGTCGTCTTTGCGCTGAATTCAAAACTTGCCGTTTGTCAGTCATCATAACGAATGAATGACTACTAAGACCGATTTTTCTGTTCCACAAGGCCTGTAATCCAAAACGACCTCTCGTTTCCTGTTTTTTCCATGACAATGAGATGTTGCTCAAAATTTAACTTATCCTTCAGTTCAATGTGAGCATTTTTCGCTGTGGTTTCTCTCCCAAATTTTGCACTCCTTTTTCCATATTGGGGATCTCATCTGTCTTAAAGATCTCAAGAAACTTTTCGTAAAATTGAATCGATTATTATTGAAAGGTCACACGTCCACTTTTTTGACAAACTGAGTTATGACCACCATCATATTCTTCTTACTGTAGCGCACCATTTGCTGAAGAAAAGCCTCAAGTATGTGCACTCTACCGAATGTTACAGTGTAAAGGAGTTTCCGTTTAGTATTGAAAGTGCACGTGTCCAGGACATGTGACCTATCAATAACAAACTCTCTTTTTTTCCCATAATTCTTTGCATGATGTACAATATAAAATCTCATGATTCCATTCTTTGTTTACAACAGTTACAAAATGGCGAGTAGTTGAATCACTAGGAAAACAAGTGCCTAAAGATCATAAATATATTTTTACATTTCAGAGTATTCAATTGAATCATTCGAAGCTAAAAGGAACTAACAAGGGAAGGGTTTCGGCTCGAACAGGAATTTCGTATCCAAAATTTGTATACAGGCCCATCTTTACATCTCCGCAAAGCTCCCAAAAGCATTCGTTTGTGTAATGTGTGGTTCACCTGTCAGAGCACTGTACAAGTTGAGGGGTGGGGAGAGCACTGCACAAGTTAAGGGGATGGGACACCTTACCCGTAAGCCTAGCCTAGCCTAGAAGCTAGTGCGAGTGGTAAAATGTCTAAAGCCCATTTAAGGACATTTTTCTCCAACGTTCTGTCTGAAAATCTTGCAGCTAGTCAAAAGTATATAGCGTACTGCTGTGTGATTCATGGAGTGCGCACAAGGACACAACCTTAAACATGAATCATTCCAAGGCTAGGACATAGAATGTATGATCATTCCACCTAAAAAAAAAAAACTAAATATATCCAGCCTCTGGATATCTATTTCCTTACACAGTACAAAATATATGCTCGGAGGATAACAGATTACATAAGAACCTCTTGCTGAGAATCCAGAACTTGACTTGTGAAATCGAGTGTTTATAATGGAAATGCACTCTGTTATTCATAACCAGTTTTCTGCTCCAGTATACCGCCCTATGCTTCAGTATTCCTGACAGTCAGCTGGTTACGTGAATACTGAACAAGTCTCGGAGTTCAAAAATGTAATTCAGGTAGCATTTGATTTTTCAGCACTGGAGTGTGGTTCAGAAGATTGTTCAGGTGTTGCTTCTGCGTGTTGTGCTTATTGCTCTGCTCCATGCTGTTTCATGCATTTTATAGAGAATCCTCATGTACATTTTTAAAGAAGTGTATTGGCCAATACCAACCAAAGAGAGAGTTACACAAATGAATGCTTTTACGGTCTTCATCACCATTTTTAACCAAAAATTCCTGTTCGAGCCGAAACCCTTCCCTTGTAAGTCACTTTTCACAACTTTTCAAAAGAAGCAAAAAACATCCCACTAATAACACAAATATTATATTTTTATGTTATAGAAGACAAAAGAATATTTAAAAGTCTTAGTTCCTTCGTCCACCGTTCGATGCGCATGACATCCATTGTTAAAATTGTTGCATAACCCAAAACTACATATTTTGACTTAGTTCCTTTTAGCTCCAACCGATTCAATTATGGTTTCTGATGCTAAGTCCCCGGGTAGGCCTACAGTGGTTGCATATGAATATATTGATGGAGTAATGACACACACATTCAAGTTACTGCATAGAACTAATGCGATGTATCCTAATGATTTGAAAATACTTTAAAGTAAATCATATTATGGAAAAGTTCCAATAAATAAGAAGAAAGTTGAAGATGTCAGCCAAGTTACGCAGTATGTAATTCCTGAATATCTTCAATTTTATAAAGAAATTCCGCAGTGCCCGATAGAAGTGAAAAACAGTGAAGGTGATTGAAAACTTCAGAGGAAGTGTTTAATGAAGAAACTTAAAAGCTTTTATGCTTTTAAATTGCTTTATTTCAGAAATAAGATATATTGCCGTAGCAAAATAATGTTCTTAACGGTTATATTCTTAAATATTTGTTAGTCAATAATAGTTAAAGCACGTTTAAGAACATAAAGATTCATTTTATTACATTTTACTTATTATTCATTATTGAAAGGCCACAAGTACATCACAAATATTATGTTTTTACAGTTAAGTTTTGGTGATGTTATCATTAATTTATGAATGTAAATGTAACTTAACACCTCTGTCGCCGAATAAAAAATATCTGATTACACTGCAAAGTGCTATTAGCAAAATAAACAGCTTTTTGCTTCTCCTGTAAAATTGACAAAAGTGGATATATGACCTTTCAAAAATAATCGGTTCAATTCGAGTTCATAACTATGAACCATACATAACTTAATGAACGTGTTTTTAAAAAGAGTAACCAAGTTTGGATTCTTTGTTCATTTAGGCTATATACAAATTGTTGGAATTAAGAGAACACTCCTTAAAAATGACTTTCATACTAATCATTTTTTTCCAACCGAATTTTGAGAGCATTTTTACTAAGTAAAAGATAACAAAATTCAAAATTTTGAAGTTCCAAATGTTTTTGGCTTTTGATTTTTGATTTTTTTTCTATTCTTTTTAGAAGTATTTTCAGACCCAAGTTTATAGTAGAGGGTCTCAATTTTCAAGCTTAATTTGTTTTTGGTTACATTCACAAGACATAGAGAAACATTTCTATGCATTCATTTTATAAAATATCTTATTTATTCACCTTCAAGTCGCTCTCGGTAGCGTAGTTGGTATAGCGCTGGCCTTCTATGCACGAGGTTGAGGGTTCGATCCCGGCCGAGGTCGGTGACATTTAAGTTTGTTTAAATGCGACAGGTTCATGTCAGTAGATTTATTGTCCTGAGGGACAAAATTCCGGCACACTGGCGACGCTGATATAACCTCGCAGTTGCGAGCGTCGTTAAATAAATCATAATTTAAATTTCACCTTCAAAAGTTTTTTGAAATTTGAAAAATACCATTTTTCCTATAATTAATAAAACAAATATTAATAAAGTAATATTTTACTATGCAGGAATGAAGGCGGCCGCGTTGAGTTCTGTTCTGAGCATCTATACCCCGTGCTTTCAGAGAGCCAATCAATTACCTTCATTCATTTCGTGTACTGTAACCGAGGCAGAAGTACCGCATGTGCTCTGTATACTTTCAGGAAATGCGTAATTGATAATTGTTGACCGAAACAATAGATGGCAGCACAAGAAGAAAAAACCGCCGTTTCCGCTATTTCGCTTGTCATTAAGACATTGTTGGACATAAGCAAATTGTGTTAAATGATGTGAATGTGAGGAGTGAGAAGGTGCTCCATCTTGTTGGAAAATAAATTCGTTGCCTCTTTCTTCCAATCGTGGAAACAGCCACTCAGTAAGCATACCAAGATAACTCATACCGATGACAGTGTTCTCTTGAAAGAAAAATGGACCATACACTTTCCGTTTCGAAACGGCACAAAACACATTTAGCTTAGGGGAGTCACGTTCAACCTCGAAAATGAAATGTGGATTCTCGCTCCCTCAAATCCTAACATTGTACTTGTTTACTTTCCCATTGACGTGGAACGTTGCCTCGTCACTAAAAATGAATTTGGCTGAAAGGTCTTCATAATCCGCCATCAGCGTCAATAAATTTTCAAAGAAAACACATCGTTTTTCATGGTCATCAAGTTTCAAATTATGCACTAATTGCAGTTTGTAGGGGTTAAATTGCAGACGAGAACGTAGGACCTTGGAAACGATGGATTTAGAAATGTTCAACTGCAGACTAGCTCTACGCACATACTTTCGAGAACTATGTATTACGTTTCTGTGATTCGCCATAACCTAAATAACCCTCCTAATACTGCAGAATTCACACAGACTTGAAAATTTAACATTTTCAAATTTTCAATTTCTGTGATCCGAAAAACGTATTATTTCTGTTGCCATGGAAGACATTGTTGAAAAACGACAACTGGACAACAGAAATCTTTTGTGTCCTGCACCTTGCGAACACAAATTAGGTAAGAATGGTGCAAAGATTGTTTCGTAGAAATCCCGGATTACAATCTAACACATTGTTGGATTGGACGTGCTATCGCCCTTAGCCTTCCAGGTCACCAGACATAAAATTATACTAATCAACGTAATTTTATGTGGTTTGTGAAGGATGCAGTTTAGGTGACACCTGTACCTCAAATCTATGAAGAAGTAAGATCATTGCTGTGGTTGCATCCATGAAAAGAGAAATGTCTGAGAGAGCGAGCACAATTTGACCATCGTGTTGATGTGTCGTGAGACAAGAGGTTCTCACATTGAGTATTTATAATGCACCAGTAAAAAATTATGAGAGGTTCTTAAACTAATTAATTGCTCAAAGTCATTCTATCATTAATACTTACTTAATAATAATGATATGAAAATATTGTCACAATATTTACAAAAAAGTGTATGGTTTAATGTAAATTTTAATTAAAAAATATCCTTTAATATTTTCAGAATTACTAACGAATGAGATATGAAGGCGCGCCACGTATTTCTCAAGTTGATCATCTGTTTCACATCAAGTAATGCGGCACGCATTTTGGGACTGTTTCCAATTCCTTCATTCAGCCATCAAATCGTCTATCGAGGACTGATGAAAGGACTGCATTCCCGTGGACATGATGTCACTGTTGTTACAAGCGACCCCATGAGAGTCTCAAATCTGGAGAACTATACCCAAATAGATATGTCAGAATTGTACGTTCCTTGGAAAAAGATATTCAACTTTGCTGGAAGCAAAGACTATGATACACATCAGAAGAAATTCGTTTCGACCATTACGGAAGTTTCTGAAAATTTATGTGAAATAATATATAACAACAAACATCTTCAGAAAATAGTTCTGGAGCACAGTTTTGACTTGGTGATTGTGGAATGGCTTGCATCACCTTGCATATATGCATATAGTTACTTTTTATCAACTCCATTTGTAGGAATCTGCTCAACTGGATTATTTCAAGCTGGCCATGAAGCTGTTGGAAATCCAATAAGTCCGGCTTATATCCCAGATGTATTTGTTAAACACACTGTTCGTAAAACATTTTGGGAAAGGGTTTCCAGTATGTGGCATTTCCTGTGGTCTAAATGGTTGTGGCATGGCACAGTGTTGCCAAGACACGATGCCATCGCAAGGAAGTATTTTGGAGCCTCCATGCCCTATATTGGAGACATAGAGAAGAACGTGAGTTTGGTATTAGTGAGCCATGACTCCTTATCCCTGTACGTCAGACCAAATGTTCCAGCCATTGTCGAAGTACGTGGACTACATCTGCAGCAACCAATACCTCTGCCGCAGGTAATGAACTGTCCAGTATTCCGTTATCGGTCTTTTTATTTCTCATAAGACAAATTATTACGTAGGTAAGAACTGTAAATTGACTTCGAGATTTAGCTGACCTCCACTTTTCAGAACTGCACATATCCAAAATTACTTTTGATCGTGTCGTCTGTACGTCTGCGGGTATAGCGATCTTCTGTAGTTTGTCAGACGTATTTATTTGTTATTAAGAATTCTGAGTAAATTAACTTAGGAATAATGAACATGCAATATAATTTTAGTACAATTCAATAGCATTTAATATGAAATAAAACACATTGTAATAAACTCAAAATCTACAGATTTCGACTGAGCTTTCCTTTTAAAATTTATGCCTCGTAAAAATATAATAAAATTTAGTACACGCAACAGTACACAGATTTTCATCGCGGTTAAGGCGTAAGGACACGTACAGAGTGGAAGCATCAAGGTTCTTTTTAATTGACACTATGATTCCGATAAGTTAAATAGTTTATTATTTAATGATATTTTCCGCAAAAAAAATATATTATTTTCAAACTCCAGTAGCAATTTTTCATCCCTCTTCTTTATCTTGGTACCTTTGTAAAATAGTTTCCATGGTACCATTGAAAGTCATAATTGAGGAGTTCTATATAATAAGGTCCTCTGATAGGAAACCATATTTTGAGAGAAATAAGAATAAAGAATTCAACTAAGCATAACACTTTATTTATTGCTCTTTTACTTGTGCAACATTATACAAAAAATACTCTTTCATGTTTATTCTATCAAGTGCTAAGTAGAAACTAAGTTTTTCTTCAGTTTTCATATATATATTGATGTTCGAAGTGATGCTTATGTGGGCCCTTTTTAGGGGGAACAGCTGTACACGATCCTTGTTTACATAGAAGTGTTACACTGTTATGTTACACAGTGTGATAGTACAAAAATAAACATAGGAGTAAACAGAACACAAAAATTATTATCTTAAACAGATTTTAACAAAATGTAAACATAAATCACTTTGTATGAAATTTGAAACATAACATAACACTAAGTGAACTTAATCATTCAGATTTTGTTCATCATCACTTGCTCCTTGTGCATTTCCACTTCTTCTTACCAAGCAACAAGCAAAAAAGTAGTAACTAGGAATAAATACAATTATCTCCAGAATTTTGGGACTGAGAAAGTTTTCTTTACTGTTTGAGACGTGAAAATCGTGTCCCTAAAGTTTTGAAAAATCTTCAAGGAAGGCTATATGACATACAGTATATATATATATATATATATATATATATATATATATATATATATATATATAACACCAGATTGAGACTAATCGAATATTAGTATTACCTCTGAAATTAAGAAAGATTATACTGTGGTCATTATCTTTACCTTCCATGTTACTTTCTCACTGAATAAGTGTTAGGCCTACTTACGATTAATGTTCATCTGTAGGGTTCAGAACCATAGTGGGCCAAGCGCCATTTATTAAAAACGGAGAAAGCAAGGGTTAAAATTAAGCGAATACCATAGTTGAATGAAGATTGACATATCATTTAGCTTGAATGTGTATACTTTATATTACTTGCTATATGTTTCCATTGAATTATGCTGATAACTTCATTTTAACCCTTGTTTTCTACGGTTTTAGTAAATGGCGCTTGACCCACTATGGTTCTGAAACCTTCATTTGTTGTACAAAGTATTTGTGTACCCTGATTTGTTCTAGACCAGGGATGTCGAAGCGCCTGTATTACGTGCTCATACTACAAGCAATACAAATCCAACAAGGTTCACTTTTTAGCAAGATAAAGTACAATCATCGCTCTTAAGGAAATGAGCGGATCACGAGAGCACGCAGTGCAGACGCTCTGATATCTCTTGTTCTAGACGAACGTCCAACGTCCATTTGGTCCGGCTGATAGCCTATCAGGCTTTCGTCAGTTTCATAAAGTCGTAAAGACGAAGTAACGTCAAATTAACAGATCTTTAAGTTGCGTTTTGAATATTTGGCAGGATCTTCAGAGGTTCCTTGATGGAGCACCTGAAGGAGTTATTTACTTCAGTCTCGGCACTAACGTGTTAAGTGACAGACTTCCAAAGGAGAAGAGGCAAATATTCTTGGATGCATTCTCAGAGCTCCAACAGTTCAAAGTGCTGTGGAAGTGGGAAGATGATGAATTACCGGGACAACCTAGCAACGTAAAGGTGGCGAAGTGGCTTCCGCAACAACACGTTCTCAGTAAGAAAATATAAACTTACAAATCACGCAATTTTATTACAATTGAAGCGGTGAGATGAATAACCATTAAAGTCCACTTCTAGTCATTCAATATTTGCAAATTTGAAATTTAATTTTGGATATTTCCAAAAGTGTTACGACTCTAAAAGTTGGTATACTACTTTGTCTTGATCCCTAAAAGAACCAGAAATATTACGTGCAAAAAATAATAATCAGGTAAGAAATATATATATATATATTTTTTTTTTGCGTTTTTCTCAAAACTTGTGTAAATGGACTTGAATGGTTATTGATCTCACCGCTTCAATTACTTCTCTACTCTGCTGAAAATACAGCAATACTTTTTTTTAACTAATGAGTCAGAAATATTGCGAATGTGTCCCCTAGATTTACTTCATTATCAGTAGCATAGGCATTTTTAGTTCGCAGAAATCAGTCTAGTTATATTATAATCCCTTAAATGAATTTTCCTAAATTCGAAGCCTCGTTAAATCGCTTTCGCGCACCCAAAAACGACAGATTTACCTTATTTTCAACCAAATCCTTATGCCGGTTTTCAAGATAAATGTTCAAATACACAAGAATTTTTCGCTTAATTTGACTTCTGAAATGAGTTTTTCCTATGTCCAAAATTAGCTAATTTGCTTTCTTGTATCCAAAAATGGTAGATTCACCCCATTTCGTCAAAATCCAAAGACAGGATTTCAAGACAGAATTTGCAAATAAACAAAAATTGACTATGTGATTTAACCCACAAATTCAGTTTTTTCAAAGTTTATAATTATCTACGACGCTTTCCGGCACCCAAAAAAAACGTAAGATTCAAACCATTCATCATAATCCTTACGCGCGTTTATGCATATACATGGATTTCTCGTGGAATTTAACCACTTAAATTAGTTTTCCTAAAGTCGAAAATTCGCTAAATCGTTATCTCGCACCAAAAAAGCGATAAATCCATCCCTTTTTGTCAAATTATGTTCGTTTTCGAGATAAAATTCCAAAAAATACATGAATTGACCCTTTAATAGTATTTGATACATTTGTTGTCTTTGACATGGAATTCATTTCCTCCTAATGAATATTAGAGTAACATTACAGGGTACAAAGGAATAGGAAATCTATAATGCGTTTCGTGATTAAATGCACGGTTAATTAGAAAATGAAGTTGAAAGTTCAAGCAGTGTGATAATATCGACGCTAACACAGTCGCCACTCTTCTAGTAATAATGATGTAAGAGATCAACGAACTCAGATCTGTCTCTCGCGCCCTCTCTCGCTACGAAGTTGCAATCTGCTCGCATCGTTCAATGGCTTGAAATTAGTTGTACCATAATTAAATTTACACGAAAACCTTCTACGCTATTGAAATACGCCTGGGGATAAATGATTTTTATCAGATTTTCTATAGATATGGAGAAAACACGATCCTGCTGTTGATAATTACGAATTTTTCTGAGAAATCTACGAATTTACCACAGATACGGTATTATACTTTTTTGCTACATACAACATGAGCTAACCACTCTGAAAATCGGCAGGGTTATTTCATTTCCACCCTGTTCATACTAACTATCTTAACTATTATTATGAATGTGTAAAAAGAATTAATTACCATTTCATTATCTGATAGCAGATTACTACATTCCAGCTTATATTTCCCTTCATTTCTTTGCAGGAACGCATAATAAGCCTTCTGGCATTATCACTGCTACCTTAACCTTGCCTTGGTTCGACTGATATGGTGGCACAGCCATTATATTTCATATTCCTTGTCAATTGTTTTCTTTACTGTCTTATGTCTCTCACACAAAGAATCGTTAAAGTTTCCACCATTAGTAAAAGGAATATTTATTAATGGACTTAAATCTTGCGATTTATACACAGTTTATGCCGTTTCCGTTTATTCAAACATCCATTTGAAAATATTACAATATTTATTCAAAATTAAACATTTTTCACATTAGTATGCTTCCTGACCCCAGAGAAGACGGTGTTGTGTTTTTGTTCAATATATTGAAAGTGTGAGGAATAAGGAGTAGGAAATATTTACAAGGTTCAGTTTCACAATCGAAAGATATTAATATGTGGCTCACTACATGGAATACCTTATTATCAGCTGAACTGTTGATTCTAATGAGTGTATTTTTATTGTTTTATCTGTACAGCTCATTATGGAATCTTAAGGGAACCAGGTAGTGATTAAAGATCAAAAATCCGATTTTTTATTTTGTATTTTAAAATAAAGTCCAAAACTGCTCTTTAAAACAATATAAATATTACGGGGGTATTTCTGCATATAACTTAAGCCTTTTAAATGACCTCTTTAAATTTGGAGGTGCATGTAATTCATACATTATACTTTTTTTTTTAAATGCAGTTTTCAATATGTTGATATTTTTCAAACTTAAGTGCATTTTTCTCAGAAACTACTGAATCAATTTACATGAAACTTTTACAGTGTTTTCTGCAGCCTGTGTTCTACATAGTACACCTACGGGTTTAAGAATATCACACACACAACACGAGAAAAAAAAATATAGGCATTGAAAAAAAAAATTGTAAAACATGTTAAGCAAAGTTCAATATTTTTCTGTTTCACTAGAGGTGAAATATTTAACTAAATTTCGCTTTATAATTTACAATACACATTACTAGATGACTTAAAAAATACAAGGTATATGAGTGAAGATTGTAGCAAGTAATGTGCACCTGAAGAATCAGGTACGCTCAGGAAAGTGGGAAAACAGGTTATCAGTTAGGATCTTTCTATTGCACTTGGATTCGAAACAAATTAGTTGTCTTTTCTATCACTGAATTCAGAATGATTGATTATACAAGCCTGGAAATTTTTATTCCATTCTGAACACTAGAAGCCTAGAAATATTGAACTAAACTTTTCTATTGAAATCTTTTAATCGCACAGGCATCACTACCCAGTTCCCTTAATATTACCTGCCATATGCAGTATATTCAAATAAATATTGATTTCTATCATCATTATTTTTAGTTGGTTACTTAACGACGCTGTATCACATACGAGGTTATTTAGCATCGATGAGATTGGTGATAGCGAGATGGTATTTGGCGAGATGAGGTCGAGGATTCGCCACAGATTACATGGCATTCACCATACGGTTGGGGAAAACCTCGGAAAAAACCCAACCAGGTAATCAGCCCAAGCGGGGATCGAAACCGCTCCCGAGCGCAACTTCAGACCGGCAGGCAAGCGCCTTAACAGACTGAGCTATGCCGGTGGCTATGCCGGTGGTTTTCTATCATCATAATTTATAGGGTCCCTTAATCGTATAAATAATACACACAATACATAATGCGGATCTAATAAAGAGTAATTATGGTGACACATAGTCCCACGTAAATCTGACAAAAACACACATTTACACTGTGTTCTGACTTACAGGTCATCCGAACATCAAATTGTTTATATATCAAGGAGGTCTACAGAGTACAGAAGAAACACTTGCAGCTTCAGTTCCTGTCGTAGGAATTCCATTCTTCTCGGATCAAGATAGGATTATAAGAAACATGGCAGAATATGGTGCAGGAATCTACCTGGAAATCAACGACCTCACAAAAGAAATTTTATTGGAAGCGATTAATGAAGTAATTCATAACAAAACGTAAGTATTCACAGGCAAATTTTCAGAATATACATCAAATTTTACAAAATAAGGGAAAAATAATAATTTATCGATCAACTATATACTTGACTAGCTGTACCCGTGCGCTCCGCTGCACTTATTAGAAATAAATATAAAGTAATTACATAATTAAAATAGAACATTGGGTCCAGGAAACATTCGTGTTTGATAGAAGAATAAATCGTTTAATGTGGTACTTAATTTAAATTGTATTTAAATACCATTAAAATGCTATCATTTTGGTCCAGAGACCACTCATTTGATGCAAACATTTTTCTAAGTTTGTCTTGAATGCATCCTTTAATAAATCACTCCAAATTAATAGAGTTGATTGTGTACGAAGATCATTTTTATGTTAACCTCACTGTGCAACTTTTTTTTTTGTTAAGTTTATTTTATTCACGCCTTAACATCTGTGGTCATGTCGCGTGTTTAGAATTTGTGGGTATATCAGCAGGCAGTTTTTACTCTTGTTGAGTTCCTGTTTCTATTGTGTGTTGTAGATGGCTTGTGTTGATGCAACTGATTATAGACTTTAATTAATGTTTTTGGTATTGGTAACTGAGGCGGTGATGAATAATGGCATGTATCTTTCCAATCCGGCATTTGCCTTTATGACTAAGGGAAATCATGAAAAACCTCAGTCAGATTGGTCGGCCACGGGGTTTGAACCCGGGATCCCCGAATGCGTGTCTCAAATGCTAACGCCTGAGCCAACTCGCTCGGTTGTATATCATTGTTTATGCAAATAAAAAAATGAGGTACTCTACATAAATATTATTTTAAGAAACAAAGAAAACGAATATGGGTAAATTATGAGCGCAGGAACGCCATTTCATGACACCTTTTAAAATAACTCAGCTCCAGTGATCTCTATGGTAAAATGAGTGTATAAAATTAGAGTATTTTATATGGACCAAATAAAGTTGCAATAATCAAGTTATACAATACATATTTCGACAGAATATCAAGTTTTTGTGCGTACAGATTTCTTTCCATCTTACCTCAGTCCTCATTTGTAGCATTACATCCATCTAGAGACTATACAAAATTCAAATAGTGAAGGTTAATTAGCTTCTGAGATTACTTCATACAAACACACAAAATATTCTCTGTATATTAATATTGATAAACGTCAAGGCCGACTTAAATAGACGGAGTCATTTGTTTTCATTTCATTGTAGCCATCGTCGTCGTTCCTGCAGTAACTCCTATGTCACATATCGATCTTCAGATTTTTGCTCTACTAAATAACTTAAACAGTGATGCAGGAAATAATACAATCTACTATATATAACTTAATTACATTTCTTTCTTTTGAAAATGTAAGAATTCACTATCTCCTATGCACTACTGATATAGACTGAATAAATTTGTTTTTCTTCCTACTAAAAAATTTAATATTTTGCACCTAGAAGTTACGGAACAACGACACTATAATCTGAGGCGGGTGGAAATGTATTGTATTGTTATTTTAAAACTCTTGTATATCCTTAAATATACGTTATATCAAAATATTGCCTGGAATAAAACTTATCGGAAATCATTTTTAAAGAAATCGTTGTTATGTAAAATTTTTCACAAAAATCAGTAATAAGCGAGATATTTCGGTTTATTTAATTCAGGCCCCTTTAAATAAAGTATTTTCAATTCTATATAGCCTAAAATCTAAGATACAACGAACTTAATTTATATTCCAATTTTCATCGAAATCCGTTCAGCCATTATCGCGTGAAAAGGTAACAAACATCCAGACAGACAGACAAACAGACATACAAACAAAAATTTCAAAAAAGCCAAACGTGAAAAGTTAACAAACATCCAGACAGACAGACAGACTTAAATATCAGTCCTATAAAAATTTTGCCTGGAATAAAACTTATAGGAAATCATTTTTAAAGAAACGTTTGTTATGTAATATTTTTCACAAAAGTCAATAATAAGCGAGATATTTCGGTTTATTTAATTCAGGCCCCCTTATAGCCCCCCTTTTAAAATAAAGAGTTTTGAATGCCATATAGCCTAAAATCTAAGTTACAACGAACTTAATTTATGTTCCAATTTTCATCGAAATCCGTTCAGCCATTATCGCGTGAAAAGGTAACAAACATCCAGACAGACAGACATACAAACAAAAATTTCAAAAAAGCGATTTTCGGTTTCAGGATGATTAATTATATATGTTAACATCAATTATTTTTGGAAAAGTGAAAATTGCCAGAAAAATTTCGCTTACAGATTTATTATTAGCAGGGAAAGGATTTATATGTAAATACATATTTACTTATAAAGCTAATATAATTTATATTTTGCATTATCTTTATGTTTCACAATGTGTAGGGTTGAAAAATCCTACTTTTATTTTCCATATTTTTCCATATTTTAGAGTTTAGTACATATTTTCGTTAATTTCCATATATTTTCCATATTTCATATAAAACAGTCCATATTATATTAGGTTTAACAATAAAACAAAACAAAATTCCATTAACTTTTAAAAATACATTTCAACAATAGAGATTTAAACACATGTTCAGTAATCCCTTTAACATCAGAGTTATTTGAAAATTAGCAGTCCTATCAACAATGGGAAAGTAAGTTACAAAACTGTATTAATTTAATTTAAAATTTTTAACAGACTTCAGTTGTGCAGCTCAACAGTTAAATGCCAGTCAGAGTACACATAGGTTCAGTTTTGTAAATCATACTATAAAGACGGTAGATATGCCAAAAGTACGTCATTCAGTCAATTTAAAATCAAAACTAACAAGTTACATTTCAGAATTTAAAGAAGATGGTTTATCAACTGACAATAAAATATTATTTTGTAATTTGTGTCAGTGTGCAGTATCATCTACACAAAAGTTCCTGGTGCAACAACACATTACAACTAGTAAACATCAGGCCAACAAACAACTAAATTCCAAGCAGAGACAATTGTTTTTAACACAACCAACAACATCGAATGTAAGATCTGAGTTTAACATCGACCTGTGCCGTTCTCTCATCTCTGCTGATATTCCTCTCTACAAACTAAAGAATAAGGTCTTCAGGGAATTCCTTGAAAAATATACTCAACATACAATCCCGGATGAGTCAACACTTAGGAAGACGTATGCTCCATCCATCTACGATGAGACAATACAGAAGATAAGAGATGAAATTAAAGATAGTTCAATTTGGGTTTCCATTGATGAGACTCCCGACAAAGAAGGTAGACTTGTTGGTAATGTAGTTATCGGTTTGTTAAGTGAACAATATTCTGAACGAATTCTTTTACATTGTGATGTTCTAGAAAAGTGCAATAACAAAACTATAGTTAAACTGTTCAACGAAGCTATGGGTATCCTGTGGCCAAAGGGTATTATGTACGATAATGTGTTATTCTTTATTAGCGATGCTGCCCCTTATATGGTCAAAGCTGGACAAGCATTATCTGTTGTATATCCTAAATTGACTCATTTTACTTGTGTGGCGCATGCATTTCATCGTGTGGCAGAAGTGGTCAGAGACAATTTCCCTAAAGTAGATTTGTTGATTTCATCAGTGAAAAAAGTATTTCTCAAAGCTCCCAGTAGAGTTAACGTGTTGAAAGAAATGTACCCTGAAATTCCATTGCCACCAAAGCCAATTTTAACTAGATGGGGTACATGGCTAGAAGCAGTTGAATATTATGCCGAACATATAGACTCTATTAACAATGTTCTCCTTGCATTGGACTCTGAAGATGCAGTCTCAATTGATACTGCGAAAACAGTTACCTGTGACATAAGTGTGAAGAATGACTTAGCTCACATTCAGCATACATTTTCATGCATCATAAAAACGCTCAAAAGTCTCCAAAATAGGCACCTTTCACTATCTGAAAGTTTTGAAATTATAAATAGTACTGTGGAACAACTGAATCGTGGTAGAGGTAAAGTTGCAGATGCAGTAAGAGCTAAGGTGGACACTGTACTTTCAAAAAACCCTGGATATGAAGAACTACAAAAGGTTGTTGCTGTGATGAGTGGTGAATCAACAGTGAAGATTAACTTGGACTTATCCCCAGCAGACATTGTGAAATTGAATTATGTACCAGTTACTTCTTGTGACGTCGAACGCTCTTTTAGTCAGTATAAATCTATCCTCAGAGACAATAGAAGAAGATTCACTTTTCAGCACTTGAAAGAAATGTTTGTAACCTATTGTTATGGTAACAGACAATAAAAATTGTGTTTTGTTGAAACTACATTGGAAGATAAGGTACGTCCATTATATTTTTTGTTTAGTTTGATTAAAATGTACCAATATTTAACGTACATAGTCATTTTTTTATAATTTTAAGTCCATATTTAATTCCATATTTTGGTAAAAATCCATATTTAATTCCATATTTTGGTAAAAATAACTACATATATATTTACATATTTCATATATTTTTAGTCCATATAAATCCGTTCCCTGATTATTAGTATAGATTAATTGTCATATGCAACCTAACATACAAAAACCTTCTTGGATAACTTACAAAACATGTACTTTCGGTTATTAATATGTTTGGTATATATTCGTTAGTGGGATTCTTTCATTTAAAGGAGTATTAAACTGCCGCGAAATAGCGACCTTTCCTACATCCCTGACAAAGAACAAAGTAAGAATTGAAGGGTTCAGAACCATAGTCGGCCAAGCGGCATTTACCAAAATCGTAGAAAACAAGGGTTAAAATGAAGTTATTACCATAATTCAATGGAAACATATAGCAAGTAAAATAAAGCATACACATTAAAACTAAATTATATGTCAATCTTCATAAAACTAAGGTATTCACTTAATTTTAATACGTTTTTAATAAATGGCGCTTGGCGCACTATGGTTCTGAACCCTTCAGTTTTTGGTTCAAAATCAGTCTTAAATTACTATAAATTGTGGGACGTCTCTTTCTACTATTCCCTGTTTGCTCTTCCACCATGACTTCCTGCACACACCTCTCTCCTTGTTGGAACTTTCTGACAAAATGACCATTGTTCCCCATTTACCTACTCGCCTGATCTGGATCTCTGATATCTATTTCCTAAAAGGAAAGTAATGTTAAAATGGCGGGGTTTTGACTCCATTGAAGAGATCCAAACGGAATCGCAGAAGGTTTTCAACACGTTAAAGTCGGCAGGATTTAACGAATGCTTCTAAAAATGTAAAACATCGCTGGAACCCTTGTAAACAAGCTCAAGGTGACTATTTCGAAGATGACGGTGAAAATTAGGACTCACAATAAGTATCCATATTCTACGAGCAAATTATCGGATATTTTTATTAACTCCTTAGTATATGAGCCGTTCAGAGCAGAAGTGGTGTAAGTCAAAAATGGGTAATGATGTTTAAAGTAAAAATTCTGTAAATACAGCGCAAAGTAGCAATTAATTTGTCCTTCGTGCTACCCACTAACTACTAATAGTTTAAATAAATTGAATATTAAACTTTGCGCTGTATTTTACATAATGTTTACTTTAATCCTCATTACCCATTTTTGACTTACACTATTTTTGCTCTCAACGGCTCATATATTTGTGTAGGTATGTGACTTCTATTCACATTTCCGTACTGAATATGTTTACGAATATTGTCATTCATGAGAAATTGATGTTCCTGTCCTCAATTATCAGATCTGTGAGAACATCATAATGGCCAACATTGGTGGAAAAGTACTAAACAAGAACTAAAGAAACTGGAGTTTAAAATGTGTGACAACAAAAATTGTCTCAAGGAGAGACTTGAGTTAAAACCAAGTCCTGATTGCGAAAATGGTTAATATTTGTTTAATGATTGCACAGACTACACTCAAATTAGAATTAGGCTTTTGGATATACCACAGTGTCCTGGAACTTTACATTATCAACGTTTCGCAACCACATACATACACACACACACACATACATACATACATACATACATACATACATACATACATACATACATACATACATACATACGGGCTATTCCATCTCAAATCGACCGAAATATAGAGAAAATTGACCTTGCAATTTTTAAATACAATGAAACTTTTTCTGTCCGTATACAACTATGATACAATGCTTTGTGCAAAGTTTGAGGCATCAGAACTTCATAGTGTTTAAATTTAAAATATTTTAATTTATCGCATTTTCATAAAATTAGCAACTTAAACTGTTGTGGCTCCGAAACCCTTTCACCCAATGATCAAAATCATGGTTTATTTTGATGCTGAAAAGTTAAAGTTTATATTGACATGTAAACAGTTGTTCTTACTTTTTATGGAAATGGAGAAATTTAGATTTTTCTTAATTAAGACACCTTTGCCCACGAAAAAATATTTTTAAAATATATGGTTAGATTCCGCATTGAAAGTACAAATAAACACGTATTTTTTACTGGTGCAACGTTAATAAGGAAGTATTGAAAAATCAAATAAAGAAAATAAATAGTACGCGCGTGAGCTAACCAGCTGACTGTGAGGCGGGAGCTAGCCTAGGCAAGCAAGGCCGGGAGACATAAACAACGTGATGTTTCGTCTAGTAGCGCATAGCTGGGCTAGCTTTATCACAGGTTTTCATAAACACAGGAGTAAAATGACGCCCAATGCTCGCTTATCTTCATCTCTCGACCAGTGTGTGCTGTTTTGCGACTTTCAAGTCTAGGCGTGTGAAAATAATTTATTTAAAACCCCCGAAACTTATTGCCGTGACACTAAGCAAACAATGCCGAATCCCTCTTAATAATGCAAGGTTTTTTCTCAATATTTTTTTACATTTTTACAAATGGGCAAAAAGCCTAAAAGTAAATAAAATCAGATTAACTGTCTCTCTGTATACAATAAAAATATGGATTACTTCTTATCATAACCTACCAAATGTCCGCTTCAAAATGAGCTCTCGTTCAATGTTCTGCAGTAAATGGTTCCAGAGTTCTGAGCGCTGAAAGAGGCTTGTTTTTCTAAAATACGCTAAATTTGTCGCTCAACAAGACGAAAACCGTTTGACTTTCGATAGTATATTTTTGCAAAATACACTCTCCTCAGCACTTTGTATAAATAGGGAAAAAATTAGAGTATAAAAATTCGAGGTTTTTTACTGATCGATTTCATATGGAATAGCCCATACATACATACATACATAACATTACATAACATTACATATATACATACATAACATTACATACATACATAACATTACATACATACATAACATTACATACATACATAACATTACATACATACATACATACATACATACATGGGCTCCATCGTCAGAGCACATAGGTAAGAACAGAGGGGTCGCCTACTCTCTTAGACTCGTTACGCCAGGCTAATACGGATGATTGAGCTAAGTAGAGGTGGACGATCATCAAACAACTATGCGATAACGTTTGTCTAGCACAATTTTTCCCACAGCCGTTGAATTATTTTACTAGCTACACATATTTACGACAATTTTGTAAATTGAAATATCCTCTCAATTACAGATACAAAGAAAACATGAAAAAGTTGTTGAACCGATTGAACGATCAACCCGACAATCCATTGGACCGAGCAGTCTGGTGGGTTGAGTACGTCATCAGGCACAAAGGAGCACGTCACCTCCGTTCAGCAGCTCTGAACCTTACGTGGTATCAGTATTCCCTGCTCGATGTCATCGCTATCGTCGTTCTGGTGTCAGTCCTCACATTCTGGATTTCTTACCGCATCATTATATTAATGTTACCAATTAAGGCAACAATAAGTTCCAAACATAAGAAAGACTAGAACGAAATAATATTTTTTTTTTTCTGTTTCCGTTGTCATTAATTTTATGCAGTAAATGATAATAATTCTTTTACAATTTCTTCATTTGCTACTACCAAATCGACATTCATCCCCGAGTAATATGTTGGTATAAACAGAACATAAGAGATATTGATATCTTTGCTTCCAATAATTTGTTTTATAGTACTGAAAACACTGCTCCACAGAATGTTTCTACAATTTACATTAATTCGAAGTTTAAACAATAACTAAAGATACAATGAAACATTATTGCTAACATTAAACGGGTCATCCGTTTGGATAAGCATATGGATAAAATAAAAACACCGTAAAACATTTACTACTGAACTTCATTTGTTGAAACTTCCTGCATACTCGTACAACACTGAAAGATGGGAGATTCCTCAGAGCTCAACATGACCCCCATTGCGCACCCTGCACAACCCATAACGGTGATGCAATTCACCCCATGTCTGTTGTAACATAAGAGGGGTTATTTGTGAAAAAGCTCGAGAAATTTTTACTTTCAGATCATCAGTGTTCCTGGGTTTTTCTGAATAAACAGTGACTTTAACAAAACTCTACACGAAGAAGTCTGGAGGGGTTAGACCTGGGGAGTTTGGGTACCAAGCCAAGAGATAACTGCTTCTTGTATTGGATTTCGCCTGCGACCACCTGGATGTTTTTTAACAGAGAACCTGTTACGTATTTTGTTTGAAATTTTTATATGTATGGGTAAATTATTTTATATTGAAAATTACGAAAAATGTAATTGCCAACTATAGTTCTTTTTTACACAATGTTAATTGTTCATTTTGTTTCTATGGCCATGGATCATTGGCACAACGATAAGTTCGGTTACCATCCGACTGTACATGTTTGTTTTGCTGGTTTGTTGGCATTGAAAGCTGCGTCCATTCGGTAGATACATAGCCCAAGCTCACAAAACTTAATAGCCCACACCTGTGGAATAGCGGTTAGTGCGTCTAATCGCAAAACCAGGTGGCACGGGCTCGAATCTTGGTCGGGACAAGTTCCCTGGTTGAGGTTTTCTCCGGGTTTTCCCTCAACCCAATAACAACAAATGCTGGGTAACTATCGGTGCTGGACCCCGGACTCATTACACCGCTATTATCACCTTCATTTCATTCAGACACTAAATAACCTGAGATGTTGCTACAACGTAGTAAAGTAACCTCACTTACTGGCTTTTAAGGAACCCGGAGGTTCATTGCCGCCCTCACATAAGCCAGCCATTGGTCCCTGTCCTGAGCAAAATTAATCCATTCTCTATCATCATATCCCACCTCCCTCAAATCCATTTTAATATTATCCTCCCATCTACGTCTCGGCCTCCCTAAAGGTCTTTTTCCCTCCGGCCTCCCAACTAACACTCTATATGCATTTCTGGATTCGACCATACGTGCTACATGCCCTGCCCATCTCTAACATCTGGATTTAATGTTCCTAATTATGCCAGGTGAAGAATACATTGCCTGCAGTTCTGTGTTGTGTAACTTTCTCCATTCTCCTGTAACTTCATCCCTCTTAGCTCCAAATATTTTCCTAAGCGCCTTATTCTCAAACACCCTTAACCTATGTTCCTCTCTCAAAGTGAGAGTCCAAGTTTCACAACCATAAACAACAACCGGTAATATAACTGTTTTATAAATTCTAACTTTCAGATTTTTTGACAGCAGACTGGATGATAAAAGCTTCTCAACCGAATAATAACAGGCATTTCCCATATTTATTCTGTGTTTAATTTCCTCCCGAGTAGTCTATCATTTATATTTGTTACTGTTGCTCCAAGATATTTGAACTTCTCCACCTCTTCAAAAGATAAATATCCAATTTTTATATTTCCATTTCGTACAATAATCTCGTCGCGAGACATAATCATATACTTTGTCTTTTCGGGATTTACTTCCAAACCTATCTCTTTACTTGCTTCCAGTAAAATTCCCGTATAGTAAAGTAACCTACCAAAAAAAAAAAACTTAATAGTTTTGGTAGAACTTCTTACGTCTGGCGCACAGTTACCTGCAACAGTATAGACAGCGACTACTGCCGCTTCCCACATCAGACCAAACGTGAATGTAATCCAACCAGGCAATCCAACCCCGAGTGGAGTTCCGAATCAGCAGAGCAAGAGAGTCTGCCGACAACCTGTATGTTCCATTTTAATACGAGTACTTAATTTGCTGTTGACGGATGCTTTAAACAATTATTTTAAGAAGACATTTCTTTCAACACGAACAAAGTCTCATACAAGTCATCTTCATTGCTTTTAGTGAAATTCTCAAACTATATAAACATATTAAAATATCAATTTGCGCTCTTATTCTACTTATAGTATAGCTGAGTCTACTTCACGGTTTTATTCTCTCACAGTAATATCGATACAAAAATTGAAAATGTAATACGCTAAACTGACTGCTTCTTCGTCTAATTCCTCATTTTCTTTACATATTTATGTCTCTTAGACTAAATTTCATGATAATTTTTGTGCCTTTCTCATATTGGGTTTGCTGGAAAACCCCGGAAAAACCTCAACCAGGTAACTTGCCCCAACCGGGAATCGAACCCGGGCCATCTGGTTTCGTGGCCAGACGCGCTAACCGTTACTCCACAGGTGTGGACTTTTAGCGTAGATGGGATTGGTTATAATAAATGGAATCTGACGAGATGAAGCCGACGATTCGCCACAGATTACATGACATTCGCCTTACGGCTGGGAAAACCTAGGAAAGAGCCCAACCAGGTATTCAGCCCAAGCGGGAATCGAAACCACGCCCGAGCACGGCTACGGATCAGCAGCCAAACGCGCTACCGCCTGAGCCACGCCGGTGGCTTTTTGGTGGTAGGTAGCATCAAAATAAGCATATCGTGATAAGCAACCGCGCGTTGAAAGTAGGCATAATTGTTTACTGAGACATATTTCAATATTTGGGATCTGCATACAGACACAGTCTAATATATACACAGTTACGAAACTTGAGTTGTGAGGATGCTAGAAACAATAGACTGTGCCGGTACTATTTTGCATTGTCTGTAATGAGATGATATTAGCGATCCTAGTGGTTGGAAACTATCTATGGATGCATATTTACTACGTATTGAGCTTCGTGACTGTATATACTAGACTGTGATACAGATAGGCTAACTGGGAGGACTAGGATGCTCTCGTTACATCTTACAGTTCTATCACCATCTGTTACTCGCTGTCCAAGAATTCATTCCATTTATACAGGGACAACCATTTTATTTTTACTAACATATCTAATATTAACCTGCCTATACCTTTGGATTAACGGTTGAGAACCGGAAACACCGTTTGCTACCCCCTCTCAAGACTGGAGTTCCATGATGCTAGGTGTAGGAGGGAAGAAAAGTAGTTATCCATTTATGTAAACTAGGATATATCGCGATTTTGAGTTTGATCATTTTCATTAGGTTTCTGTTTAATCAAAATACAGTACTGTATTAACAATAAGTGTTTTTACTCACGAACTGAGCTATCCATTCGGACGTATTCATTATGCAGTGTATATTATCTGTCTACAGCACATTAGCGTACAATACAGACAATAGAGTTAAATTAAAAATAATCATAATATGGATTTTTAAACACATTATACGTACTCAATAGTGCGCATCCATTTGTCGCTCCTTCATACCATTTGTACTAGCTTGTTTTATTTTCATACCTATTGAAAATTGGAAACATGCTTATACGAACTTTTTTACCTATATTATCAGTCCCTAAAATATGTACCATTAATCCTGAATCAAAGTGCAGTGTAAACTTTGGTTTATGAACAAAGTTTTGTTTGTTGATTCAATTTGAATCAATTTTACTTCTTCAAATACTATTTTACATTTGGTTTTTAAGGCTATGGACTTGTGACATTTCTAACTTCCGCATTCTCAGGTCTCACCAGCAAAAGGTGCCAACTAACAAAATCTAAATGTGACGCACAGGTTCAATTCCGTTTCCATATCAGCTATAATTTTCATTCAATTTTCTGGTCTTGTGTGCAAAATTCTTCGGAAAAGATTAATGGAAACAACATGCGAATCTGGTGTCCAGATTGGATTACATTTATATATCAGGATCGGAAGTGGAAGTTCACCTTGGCACAAATTCAGATTTTGTTAGATAGCACCTTTTACTGATGATCCCTTCAACTAATCTTAAACCTTTGCGTATATTTCTTACAATGTGGACAAGCAATACACAATTCTTCACTTTGATATTCTAATTGGTTTACTTTAAAATTGAATTATAATTGTCCCAATTTTCAAAGTCTACATAATGTTTCTTATATATATATATATATATATATATATAATTTGAACTGGTTATGGAAATTACGGGAAAACTGATGAACGGATTTTAATGAATGACCCGTAATTTTGAAGCTTGGCATCCAAGGATTTTTAGAAAAATAGTAACTTTCAGTGAAGCGTTAGTTTTCCTACATAATTTTCCTATTTTCCAAAACCCATCTATCGTCAGTTTTGAGAATCCAGAATAAAACAAAATACACACTACAATAAACAATATTACACGAAGACCATGACCTGCAGGATTGCATTTTTCATTAATAATTATATTACAATATATTATTAATGCTATATAGATGATATAAAAGTGAAACGTTTTCGGGTGATATAAGTGGATGTAGAGAATATCTTAGGTTAGATCTTCATTTCTATAATTTACTGAGTGGCGGCTATATAGTATATATAATATATGTTACTGAGAACTATAAAGCTTACGTAAGATAATAATATTATTAAATATAAAATATGTTTATAGTTATTAATCAAGTGGGGTTGAGTCTCTTTCATATATTTAATGGCGGTGTGGTGCAGATATTTATATGTGTGATTCTCTTCAGTATTGGCTCGAGAGAGCGCAAAAATAACAGTTCCTAAGGAAAGACCAAAAGATATTAGTTACTGGTAAAATAAGAGTCCTGCAAGGTTTTGTAGTCTCCCGATCATTTCAGCAATATCTCTTAGCAGGATAAAATGATTTTACCCTCTACATTTCAAAGTAGTTCACGAAACATGCAGCAGCTATACCAAGACGCTATGTCTATTGTTCGAAAGCATGGCAAACCTGACTTTTTTTAACTTTCAACTACAATCCACAATGACCTAAATTAGCTATTGCTTTACTCCCAGATGATTAAATCACTGATCGTCCTGACATTGTTACTTGCGTTTTCGCGTTCAAACTCAAAAACTGAACATGTATAGGCTCAAGAAAATGTATTTGGCATAAAAAAATATTCAGAAGTAGTATGTTTCATTATTATGGAAGCAAATAACTTTCACAATATCTGGTATTTTTCATTTAAAATAAATCTGAAAAATTTTTATTTGAATGTCTAATGAACTTAGTTTGCAGCAGTTGCTGCACAAGCCAGTAGTTTAATTTATTTCTGATGGAAGTACAGTACGCAAAATGGCACATGCTTTCATATTTTTCCAATTACTTTTTCTGGAAAAAAAAAATACCTTTTTAGGTGCTAATTTTTCAGTATAATAAAAACTTACCACATCCTCACCACAAGGTGATTTAAATACTTTCAATAGCAAAAGAAAACATATGTGTTAGTTTACTTCACATGCTTTTGTGGACTTCTGTGTAAAGTTTCACTGAGACTGAAGAAAATTTGCATTCTTTGGAGCATTTTGAATTATGCAAAATGTTGAAAAATGGAAAATCGAGAAAACGAGTATCAAAGTGCAGCATGTATATGAAGAGGCCCTATACTATGGATATACTTCCTTTCTATACAGGTTTACCACACACATTTTTCTTCTACATATCAGCGCGAAATATGAACTGAATCGAAAGCAAAATTAGTTATAATGAAGAACAAAGTCTGTCAGAATGACAGCTGAGTATCAGTTTAAAGGGCTGCACGCGGTAGTCCCTTTAAATTCGTCCCGAGGGGCTTTAAATTGTCACAGAGCCAAAATAAGCACAGATTTAAAAAAACACTCAAACATTATTTCATTTAAAAAATAACACATTTTTTTTTCCATTAGTTTCACCGACCTATAGCCTTAAGAGAAGCTCATTTTTTTATAATTCCATTGGGAAAAATATACTGTATATGCAATATAGTACTTTAACGTCCTGAAAGCACGAAAACAATACTTCATAAGTTTAAGTAGGTTTACTGAATATTCTTAAATCCAATTTAGAAGAATCCTGGTAACAGACTTTGTGCTGGAAATAAAAGGCAAAAATTTAGTATATCAGATGAAGAAATATTCAAGGGCCGGTTACAGGAATCAGGTGAAAATATTTTTCAATGCTACCGCTTCCTGCAGGGCTTGGAAAACTCAGGCCCGCGAGCTACTTTTGCTCGGCCCATTTCCTAACTTGAAAAAAAATAAATAAAAGTCAATAAAAGAAGATTAATTTATTCACGAACTAGCCGTACCCCTGCACTCCGCTGCACCCGTTAGAAATAAATATAAAGTAATTACATAATTAAAATAGGACGTTTGATCCAGGGAACATTCGTGTTTGATAGAAGAATAAATCGTTTAATATGTTAATTTAAATTGTATTTAAATAATTAAAATGCGATCATTTTGATCCAGAGAACAAAGGAATTGTCATTGCCCCAATGGTGCATTTGGTGCAATGATAATTCCTTTAACATGTTTCTTTTATTGTTATTACATGCAACCATAGTTTAATGAAGATTGACGTATCTTTTAGTTTTAATGTGTATACTTTATATTACTTGCTATATGTTTCCATTGAATTATGGACTAATAACATAATTTTAACCCTTCTTTTCTACGTCTTCAGTAAATGGCGCTTGGCGCACTATGGTTCTGAACCCTTCAAATAACTTAAATAGTGATACGTGATATGTAATTATATTTCTTTCTTTCGAAAATGTAAGAATTCACGATCTCCTATGTACCATTGCCATGGAATGAATAAATGAGTTTTTTCTTTCTACTCAAAAATTTTATATTATGCACATAGGAGTTACTGTAGGAACAACAACGCTATAATCTGAGGCGGCGGTGAAAATGTATTGTATTGTTATTTTAAAAGTCTTGTATATCCTTAAATTTTGGATAGAATAAAAATGTACAGAATAGCCTATCAAGTTTTCTGTGCATAAGAAGCTATTTTAATCTTACCAGTCCTCGATTCACTCAGAAGTTACTGTAATAACATTATAGCATTATGTCCATCTAGAGAAACTACACTTTCCAATGGTGAAATAGTAATTAATTATACAAATCGGTTAATTTAGCTTCCGATATTACTTCATACAAACACAGAAACATTCTCTGTAGGCTATGCTTCATAGCTTTCGATTGTTGTTGTCCAAGGACCCTTATAGACGGTCATTTGTTTTTTATTTCATTACACCGCCTTAGATGGTAGTTATTTTAATTTTAAAACTCATTTATAAATATCAGTCCTATCAAAATTTTTCAAAGAATAAAACTTATCGGAAATCATTTTTAAAGAAACCTTTGTTATGTAACATTTTTCACAAAAATTAATAATAAGCAAGATATTTCGATTTATTTAATTCAGGCCCCCTTATAACCCAACTTTTAAATAATGTATTTCGAATGCCATATAGCCTAAAATGTAAGTTACAACGAACTTAATTTATATTCCAATTTTCATCGAAATCCGTTCAGCTATTATCGCGTGAAAAGGTAACAAACATACAGACAGACAGACAGACAAACAAAAATGTCAAAAAAGCGATTTTCGGTTTCAGGATGATTAATTATACATGTTAACACCAATTATTTTTGGAAAATCGAAAATTACCAGAAAAATTTTGGCTACAGATTTATTATTAGTATAGATTTCGATTGATGAAATCAAATCAGAGGCCTAGATTCTTAAACAAATTCCTCATATACTATGGTAACAATGATGTTGCTACAATACAGGTTACTGGTTGCAAGCATTCAGCCGCTAAGCGACCGTGGGTTGTCCAGCCCAAGCGCGAAAGAGGCAACAGAGCAACCAGAGATTGTGTCGCTAACAATATCGACTTCAGTGGAAAAAACATGTCGAAAGGATGGATCGCACTAGATGGCCTAAACAGATACTTACTTATGTACCACGAGGAAAGAGGAAATTGGGAAGACCACGCAAGCGCTGGCATGAGACCGTAACAGATCCTGCAGGGTCTAATACGTGACGGATATGATGATGATTTCTTAGACTTAATTTAAACTTACGTGACTAGGCCCGCGATTCTTTCCCGAATGGTTAATGTGGCCCTCGCTATGAAAAGTTTGGCAAGCCCTGGCTTACTGGGTGGAAGAAAGAACGTTGTTGTAAATTCATAATATATATGGCCTATTTCTAGACGGCAATATTTCCTCAATTTTAAAACGGAATATGACAAATATTACGTCTACGAGCATATCTCATATCTACTTAGAAGGCAGGTTGGAAATAACGTAAAGTAAAGAACAGATATTGTACCGTGAATCATACCCTAACAAGCAGATTTTTCAGTTTGACTTCGAGTTGGCATTTAGCGAAGGAAGAAGTTTGCTTTCTTAAAAAACAGGAGTGTAGCTGTAAGTATTGTATTCAATATGGATGAAGGCACTCGACAAAAATTATTTATTGAAAGACTCTATTTAAACCAAACAATCCAATAAAATCTGTAGATGTTTAGTTTACAAAAAATAACTGATTTGCAATTATATGCATGCTGACAACAATATAATTCTAATAGAGTGGATCGGGGGAAGATGCCTGACTTTTTCTTTGATTGAAAATTTAAGATATTGTTCATTTAGTTTTGAATTTAATATTGAAATATCAATGCCTGTAAGGTATTTTGAAACTATATTTTTGGTACAAAACAGAAAACATTAATTACCTCGTTTAATAGACACAGGTTTTCTTCTTGCCTGCACAGCAGGCATCTTTCCCCGATAGTCGGGTAAGATGGCAAATGCAATTAACACATTTACTGATGTGTGTATTTTACATGAACTTGGTTTGATATATTTATATAACAAAATTGACTTAATCTAAAGTTAATGGACAATTTTTCACTCGTTTATCACTTGTTAGCAACACAGTCATTGCACATATTTTATTGCTGTGCGAGACTCGTGAAATATTTTATTGCACATAATGAATTCAATCCAGTACTTTTTTTGTCATTAGTCCTTTTTAGGCGGCGTTTAAGGGTACGGTAAGGAATCCCGTATGCTTGCGATGCTCTAAAACAGTTTGTACCCTTTGTTACAACATGTTCCATCGCAAGTTGAAGACTGTCCTCAATCCATTGACTTCTATTAGAGGATCTTACGTAATGTTTATACATTCTCTGCAATAAAACAAAAAATAAAACACCTGCAACAAGTTGCCATTTTACCCCGAAAAAAGGGACCATCTTCCCCAAGTATCGGGTAAGATGCCTAGTGCTGTGACGCAACCTAAGATGGCGGAACAAGGTCGTTGGTTGTTAACAATACACAAAGTCTAGAACCTTTACTACAATATCCATTACAAAAGTTTGACAGTTATTACAAATTCAAGGATGTATTAAAATTTTAACATACCTTTGCAATTATTTTTAGCAGATAAATGGGATGTTTTCTTGTTTTTCTTCTTCTCACAACAAGAACACGTTCAAAATGAGTTAACTTCCACTCTACAGACATTCAACTGTCCCACGCATACGCGTGGCATTCTCCCTTGGAAGAATGTGAAACTACAAAGAAATAACCATCTTCCCCCGATAGTCAACTCCCCCCGATTCTTTAGTAATAGACGATTGCAGTTATACTCATCTCCGCTACGAAGATGACCTCTGCTGGGTTGCAACACATTACATTTCACATTCTCAAAACTATTGGACATATCAAAAAACTTATTTCTCAAAACTTGTTCGCATTGACTTAATCTATTACCCCTGTGAATTAATTAATGTGTTAGGTTCCCTTCCACTCTGTATATAAAATTTAATACTGTCTTTGAAGTAAAGAAACGCTTTCTATTAATATTTTCAGAATGAACAACGAATGAAATATGAAGGCATACCACGTATTTCTCAAATTGGTGTTCTGTTTCACATCAGCTAATGCGGCAGGTATTTTGGGACTGTTTCCAGTTCCTTCATTCAGCCATCAAGTTGTTTACCGAGGACTGATGAAACAATTGCATTCCCGCGGACATCACGTCACTGTCGTGACAACAGACCCATTTCGGAACTCAAATCTCGAGAACTACACACAAATAGATACATCTGAATTATACATTACCAAAAGAAAGATATTCAACTTTGCTGAACACAAAGACTACGACACATACCAGAGAAAATTCGTTTCTCATCTTTCAACAGCTACAGAACATATGTGTGAGGTTACCTATAAGAATAAACAGCTTCAAAAAATACTCTTGGAGCATAGTTTTGACTTGGTGATTGTAGAATGGTATGCAATACCTTGCTTATATGGGTATAGTTACTTCTTATCAACCCCCTTAGTAGGGATTTGTTCAACTGGAACATTTTATCCTGGCCATGAGGCTGTTGCAAATCCAACAAGTCTTGCTTATGTACCAGATGTGTATGTTCCACATAATGATCACAAAACATTTTGGGAAAGACTTTCCAGTGTGTGGCATTATATGTGGTTCAGATGGCTGTGGTATGGAAAAGTGTTACCAAGACATGATGCCATTGCAAGGAAGTATTTTGGAGACTCCATGCCCTACATTGGAGACATTGCGAAGAATGTGAGTTTGGTGATGCTGAGCCATGATTCCTTATCTCTATATATGAGGCCAAATGTTCCAGTTGTTGTCGAAGTAAGGGAACTGCATCTGGAGCAAAATGAATCTCTACCACAGGTAATGAATTGTGGAGTATATTCTGTTGTCATTATTTTTATCTATCTGAATAGAGAAAGAAAGTAGGGTTTCTGCATCTTTGATGCAAAAAATTAGTTTATTTTGTCTCGAGTGGGTTGGAGTAATTTCCAAATAAAACAGCCTTTTTTAAACTAGTTACCATAACGAAATTTTCCAATAAGTTCTTTATATGTTAGCACTATGACCTTCTAGAATGATTCTATTGCATTTTCAAGTATGTTGACCTCTTATCATAATGATAATCCTAAGTTTAATTATACTCAATTTACACCATGGATGGGGAAATTTAAGTATAATTTGTATTATTGAAGTAAACATCCTTATAAAATCAAATTACCCCAATTATAGGTTAGTGTTTGCATCCTTGAACAGGTCGCCCTAGATGGCGCAGTCAGTATAGTGCTGGCCTTCTGTGTCCGAGTTCGATTCCGTCTCAGGCCGATGTCTTTCTAAGTGTGCTTAAATGCGACAGTCTCAAGTCACTAGATATACTGGCACGTAAAATAAGTGCTGTTGGACAAAATTTCGGCACACCGGCGACGTTGATATAACCTCGGCAGTTGCGAGCGTCGTTAAATAAAATATAATTTACAATTTATTTTTTTCCATTCTCCTTGAACAGCACACTGAGGTAATGTAGACATTTAAAATTTTAATTATACCTATCAAGATAAAAAAAAGTTTTAGCCAATACTTCAGTTCTTGATAAGGCTTATTTTGTAAACTTAAAATATATCCCATTAAAATTAAACTTAAAATATATCCCATTAAAGTCAGAGACAGCAAACATGTCGATTATTTATTTATCTTTCACCAACCCATATTTTGTATACATGGAATGATCTACAACGGAAACTAGGTTAGTTACGAATTAACCTATAATTATATCTAACATACCTCACGTTTGTAAATTGTAATTTACTAAAACTATTAATAACATATTACTACATTTATTAAAAACATGTTATAATAAACATGTGTAATGTACACAGGCATGCAATTGGTTACTGTATCACAGCTGGTTCCCCAATAATATTTCTCTCAATGTGATGGGTCATTTCGTAGACTGGTAATCAAAAAACAGTTTTTTTTACCAGGCAGTATCAGTGTGATGAACAAAAAAATTTTGACATTCTATGACAGACAATATTGTGAAATAGACAATATATATTAAATAGATATATGTTTGAGCACTAGGTGAAGTTTTATTCAATAAATTCTGTCTTATACCCAAATTACCTTAGTTTGCAAATTGTAATTTTCTAAAAACTATTAATGATACATTACTAAATTTGTTAGAAACATGTTCTAAACATGTGTAATGTACACATACATGTATTTGGTTACTGTATCACAGCTGGCTCCCCAAAAATATTGCTTTGAATGTGATGGGTCATTCCGTAGACTGGTAAACAAGAAACAGTTTTTTTTCTAGACAGTGTCAGTGTGATCAACAGTTTTTGACACTTCATGATAGGCAATTGTGAAACAGACAATATATTTGAAATTGGTATGTATTTGAAGGTTAGGTAAATTTTTATTAAAAAAAATTGTAACTTACACCGAAATTACCCCTCTGTGCCCAAATTACTCCGGCCCCACCCCTATAGAGTATCTGTCTGAGTTGAATGACTATTAGTAATTATTACTGGAAAATTGTTTTATTCATCAAATCATTTTACTTCTTCAATTATGCAACTATGATACACCCTGGATTGATGAAGTTCTAGTACAAAGTCTTATATTCGAGTCTGTTCCGATAATAAGTGCGCATGCGTGCGGCATGCGGCGTAACCTCCGGCATAGTACAAAATAGACAGTTTTTTTTATTAATTATAGCAGTCCCACAGTTATATATTTATTTAATTATGAGTATTAACATGTCACAGTAGTTTTTGAAGCAGTGCTAGGGTGCATTTACACAATCTCCCAAAATCGTTCGATGAAATTCAATTGACTCACAAAAGTCCTGCTTACGTTTCAATTTCTGTTCTTAATTTGTCTTTAAGTTCGATTATACTCTATACATGAGTGGACATCTGTCAGATTTTAGTTTTCAGTAATCTAGAAGATAAACTTTGAAGAGAGCATCACTAAATGTTTCGTGTGTTAAAAATGAAAATAAAACTCGTCTTACAGTGTTTTAAGTTGGCAAACATGTAGGTTGTAGACCATAGTTGATTAAATTGCGTCTCTGAGAATTAGAAACAACACAAATTTGTGACGATTAATAAAATGAGTAAAAATTTAATCATTTCTTTTAAAAAAATTTTCATTCCTGTAGAATTTCCTCAAATTCAGACTAAAGGAATTATAGACTTTAATCATCTCGAAAAAATATTAAAAACAAAATTATCCGAATAAAATATTTGTAAGTTTAATGTACGCTAACAATGAAATTGGGAATTTATTGCAATGATCCGTTTTTTACTATACATAACATAAAAAACTGCTCCATAAGATAACAGGTAAACGTCTTTACATTGTACTTTTTCGGGTGTCCATTCCAGCATTCAGCTGCATGAAAATCAGTGTGAAATCCGAAACGAAATTTGAAATAAGTAGGCCTATATAAACAAATTATATAATTCTCCCATCCTGAGGATGCAAAGTTTTGGCAGCTTTGATTTGAAATGCATAATGAATATATTGGCACTGTGAATAAAATGATATTTCATAAACTGTATAATAATAATTAATAATTAATTAATAACACAACAAAATAGAACCAAGCTCAGACAACCGCACGCACAAATACAATAAAATTTTCTTCTTGTATGTTCCCAGTGTATCCTTGACACCTCTTGTATAAGCAACTGCGATAAATAATCCTAATGCTTAAACTGAAAGACAGAGCAGATGACCATATCTGTGCCTGATAATCTTTAACCAGCCATTTTGTTTTCCGAGACTGAGATGGATCGGGCATTAACAATGCAATTGGAAAGAAAGCAGAATATATGATCACCACGTGCCTACTCACAGTCGTACTGACTACATTACACCCTGATTTGTTCTAGACAGATATGCAGTGTCTATATCATCCACTGATATTATGTTTCCTTGTCTGAATGGATTTACCAATGTCCAAAACCGAAGTAATTTAAAATTAACATATCCTCATGTTTCGTTTAAAATATTTGGCAGGATCTTCAGGAGTTCCTTGACGGAGCACCAGAAGGAGTCATCAACTTCAGGCTCGGCTCCAACGTTTCCATGTCCAAATGGATTTACCAATTTCCAAAACCGAAGTAATTTAAAATTAACATATCCTTATGTTTCGTTTAAAATATTTGGCAGGATCTTCAGGAGTTCCTTCACAGAGCACCAGAAGGAGTCATCAACTTCGGGCTCAGCTCCAACGTTTTCATGTCCAAATGGATTTACCAATTTCCAAAACCGAAGTAATGTAAAATTAACATATCCTTTGTTTCGTTTAAAATATTTGGCAGGATCTTCAGGAGTTCCTTGACGGAGCACCAGAAGGAGTCACCAACTTCAGGCTCGGCTCCAACGTTTCCATGTCCAAATGGATTTACCAATTTCCAAAACCGAAGTAATGTAAAATTAACATATCCTCATGTTTCGTTTCCAATATTTGACCGGATCTTCCGGAATTCCTTGATGGAGCACCAGAAGGAGTCATCAACTTCATGCTCAGCTCCAACGTTTCCATGTCCAAATGGATTTACCAATTTCCAAAATAGAAGTAATGTAAAATTAACATATCCTTATGTTGCGTTTCTAATATTCAGCAGGATCTTCAGGAGTTCCTTGCCTGAGCATCAGAAGGAGACATCAACTTCAGTCTCGGCTCTAACGTTTCCATGTCCGAATGGATTTACCAATTTCCAAAGCCGAAGTAATGTAAAATGAACATATCCTCATGTTTCCTTTCAAATATTTGACAGGATCTTCAGGAGTTCCTTGCCTGAGCATCAGATGGAGTCATCAACTTCAGTCTCGGCTCTAACGTTTCCATAACCCAATGGATTTACCAATGTCCAAAGCCGACTTAATGTAAAACTAACATATCCTTATGTTTAGTTTCAAATATTTGGCAGGATCTTCAGGAGTTCCTTGACTGAGCACCAGAAAGAGTCATCAACTTCAGTCTCGGCTCTAACGTTTCCATGTCCCAATGGATTTATCAATTTCCAAAGCCGAAATAATGTAAGATGAACATATCCTTATATTGCGTTTCTAATATTCAGCAGGATCTGCAGGAGTTCCTTGATTGAGCACCAGGAGGAGATATCAACTTCAGTCTCGGCTCTAACGTTTCCATGTCCTAATGGATTTACCAATTTTCAAAGCCGAAGTAATGTAAACTGAACATATCCTTATGTTGCGTTTCTAATATTCGGCAAGATTTTCAGGAGTTCCTTGACGGAACACCAGATGGAGTCATCAAATTCAGTCTCGGCTCTAACGTTTCCATATTTCAATGGATTTACTAATGTCCAAAGTCGACGTAATGTAAAATTAACATATCCTTAAGTTGCGTTTCGAATATTCGGCAGGTTCTTCAGGAGTTCCTTGACGAAGAATCAGAAGGAGTCATCAACTTCAGTCTCGGTTCTAAAGTTCCCTTCTCCTATTGGATTTACCGATGTCCGAAGTCCAAGTAATGTAAAATTAACGCATACTTATGTTGCATTTCAAATATTCGACAGGATGTTCAGGAATTTCTTGACGGAGCAGCAGAAGGAGTCATCTACCTCAGTCTCGGCTCTAACGTTTTAAGTGATGAAATGTTGGCGGAGAAGAGGCAGATGTTCCTAGATGCATTCTCAGAGCTCCCACAGTTCAAAGTACTGTGGAAGTGGGAAAGTGACAAGTTACCAGGAAAACCCAACAATGTCAAAGTGGCCAAGTGGCTTCCGCAACAGCATGTGCTCAGTAATAAAATATAAACTAATACAAATAACACAATTGTAACCACTTCTCTTATCCACTGATAATGTAACAACACTTTTCCTAAATTCTCCATTTCGGACTCTCCTATATTTACAGTACTTAGTAGTATTCAGTTAAACAAACGAATATCTAAATTCAATTGCAAGATGAAATGCGATGGGTAGACTATATTCGAATCATGAGTACATTATAGGGAGAGTAAATACAGATAAATTCATTTTCAAACATTGTTATCTTTGAAAAACATCAGTATAGTTTTTTTTTCAGAATACACTGGCTATTAAGAAATTTATTACAAACCCAATTATTTTAATTCATTTCTACTTCAAACATACACATCTGGCACTGCATTAACTTCATTTGCTTCAGAATTTTTCTCACTTTCATTTGAAACCTAATTGATTTCAAAAAGTTTTATATGCCTTTCCTAAATCAAGTTATATAGAAACTCACGGAGGCTAATTTAATCCATACACACCTAGGAACGAGATTATGAAAGTAGTTTTTTCTTACATTTCTTCAAAACTGTACTGGAATAGCTCAAATATAATTTTTGTTTCCAAATTTGATGTTGGGATGTTCAAGATTAGCCACTTGCCCTAGAGACATTTATCTCCAAGTTTCACGACCATCTCGATGAAAACATCACTCACAATCACACGAGGTCGGGCCCAAGCTCACAACGTACAATTGCAGTGCCAAACTTTAATTTAAACATACCCACATAAAAGTGAATACAGAGTCTGTAAGGGTTAAAATAAACACTGAATGTTACTTCGATTCTGAAAATATTAAGACAGATCAGTTTACCAATCAAATATCATGTCAGCAAACTATGCAAAGTATAGGGGAAGGTCTCCCAGTACCGGGCACTTAAGCTTTTTGAACAATTGTGGAAGATTTAAGTAACTCTTTGTAATAAAAGTACTGAAAAATCACTTTTACTCTCACAATCTCCATAAGTTGAGTGATCTAAATTTAAGACAAATTATATAAAAAATTAAAATTGAAATACAGTACAGCAAAAATGGATCCCAGTATCGAACATAGAGTAAACACTATTTGTCATACTATTTAAAATAAATAAGCCTACAAGCAAGTAAAACTAAGGAATCATTAGCAAGAACGTATTTTCAATCGTAAGTAAACATTTTTACATTTATAAACAAAAAAGTAACAACAGAAGTAGGGTAAACTAGGGTCTGTTGGACAGTCGGACATGTTGGACACTCTATACTTTAACGTGTTACCACGCCACTTGTGGGCACCACATTCTGCTAGAAGTGAATGACGGAAGTAGCCCCACTCGTGGCTACTTCCGTCATTGACTTCTAGCTGAATTTGGTGCCCACAAGTGGCGTGGTAACACGTTAAAGTACGGAGTCTCCAACATGCCCGACTGTCCAACAGACCCTAGTTTACCCTATATTGGATATCCACACAATACAACTTCTTATTAAACAATCCTTTGCCGCACTATTCGAAAACATTGATCTATGTGAGACAATATTATTGGATTTACTAAAAATGATCACAAACAAGAAACTAATATTATTTGAATCGGTATTGTCCAAATGGTCCCAAATGATTATCTAAGATAATTAAATAATCCTTCTCTAGTTCTTCAGAAATTTTCACGTAAAATTTTCCCATTTTTAGGTAGCATAATAATTGAATTCACTGATTTTAGTTCTTTAACTGTCCCCTAAGATACTTTTAGGAACATAGAAATGAGCAGCTGCCTCTCTGATGTTCATTCCCTCTTCATCACTTTCTGAATTCGTGAGGCCATTAGGAATTACATCAGCAAAATTGGCGAGGACATACTTGAGAGAACGTCACGAAATATGGTGCGACGAGGACAGTTCTATGGATGAAGGTAGAAGACATTTTAAACATTTACTCTTCGGAATCTTCTGAGTTACTCAGTAATTCAAAACAGATTCCACACATTTGCTACAATTGGTTCAAAAGTTATGTCATTGAAATGGTACAGGTTTACATGGATCGCTCTGTATATGAACGTAACCCTATTCCTAATATAATAACGTAAAAAAAACATCACAGGGATCTATTAACTGAATTAAAATTGTTTATTTTTCGCAATTACATATCTGCAGTGCCTAGGAAAAGTGACGTAAGTCAGTTTCCACAAACCTTTTTTGATAATTTATTGACAACTTACGGAACATCTGCTCGCCTGAAAAGAGAGACATAAGTATTTATTTCTCCCATTACAATAATTAATACTTACTTACTTACTTACTGGCTTTTAAAGAGCCCGGAGGTTCATTGCCGCCCTCACATAAGCCCGCCATTGGTCCCTATCCTGAGCAAGATTAATCCAGTCTCTACCATCATATCCCACATCCCTCAAATCCATTTTAATATTATCCTCCCATCTACGTCTCGGCCCCCCAAAGGTCTTTTCGCCTCTGGCCTCCCAACTAACACACTATATGCATTTTTGGATTCGCCCATACGTGCTACATGCCCTGCCCATATCAAACGTCTGGATTTAATGTTCCTAATTATGTCAGGTGAAGGATGCAATGCCTGCACCTCTGCGTTGGGTAACGTTCTCCATTCTCCTGTAACTTCATCCCTCTTAGCCCCAAATATTTTCCTAAGAACCTTATTCTCAAAAACCCTCAAACTCTGTTCCTCTCTCAAAGTGAGAGTCCAAGTTTCACAGCCATACAGAACAACCGGTAATATAACTGTTTTATAAATTCTGACTTCCAGATTTTTCGACAGCAGACTAGATAACAAAAAGCTTCTCAACCGAATAATAACAGGCATTTCCCATATTTATTCTGCGTTTAATTCATACAGAAAAGAAATCAAATCGACATAAACCAGTGTAAGTTGTCAATAAATTACCAAAAACAGGTTTGTGGAAACTGACTTATGCCACTTTTCACAGGCATTGCAGATATAGCACCACAAAAAACAAGATGAAAGCAGATATTTACTCTTTATGTTCCAACTTTCAGGTCACCCGAATATAAAGTTATTTATGTATCAAGGAGGCTTGCAGAGCACTGAAGAAGCACTTCACGCGTCCGTTCCTGTTGTAGCAATTCCATTCTTTGCGGATCAAAACAAAATTGTAAGAAATATGGCCGAATTTGGTGCAGCAGTATACGTGGAATTTAATGATCTCAGTAAAGAAATTATATTGGAAGCAATAAATGAAGCAATGTACAATAAGACGTAAGTTTTCCTATGGAAATTTGTATATTTATATTGAATTTTATTAAATAAGAAAAATAACATGATCTTCATCAAGTATAAAAACTATGCCAGTTTAATTCACATGGTCTACTTTTTTACAAAATATATTAATCGATATCTTGTTAATTTGGATTTTCGGTATTTCCTTATGTAGTTTTTCTATGTAAAAACCACATCAAATGTTTGACATTCGTTAGTGGAACTATTCTTTCTATTTATTAAAAGAAGCATGCTGCAAAATACCAGCTTATGCCAAATTCCCGAAAGGTAAATGAAGTAGATTTTTCATTCATCTGTCGCTATTGAAAAGTAATTATTACAAATTGTGACTGGAATCTTCCTCTTCAGTATTTACGAACAAACTTTCAACTTCTCAATTTTATTTCTCGTGTCCTTACTCTAAGTAACTTTCATGTATATACTGCATAAATATTAATACAATAGTTATGAATCTACTTTTTATAAGCACCGGTGATAATCTATTCGAACTTCTGACATACACAGGCAAGTCGATAATTAAATCGAATTAGCATCCTAAATTTCTGAATGATGCTCCTGAAACTACCACCGCTAGACTGAAATATTATCCAGTGTCAAAATGATCGATATGTGCACAAGCGAAACAAAGAAGCAGCAGTTGCAAGAAGGCGACACCCGCAGAGTGAACTACTTTCTAGCAGGGCTCCGTAGTGCAATTTTCTTGGGCTAAAGTAAATGATATTCATAAAGAAATGCTGCCTTGTACCGTGAGCACCAACTCTCACGTCAAGCTGTCTACAATTTTACTGGGTGTAGAAGTTCTTTGATGGATAGACAAATATCGAACGCTGAGTCTATCGGCCAGTGCTAATTGTTACGGAGGCAAATGTGATCCGAGCAGACAGGATGAAGGAGACGATATGTTAGCACGGATAGTCACAGGTGACAAGGCCTACCAGCCCGAAAGAAAGCGTGCACCTATGCTGGGATAAAGTCGCCAATGCTATACTTATGCAACTGTTGCTTCTTTGTTTCGTTTATGCGAACAACGATTAATACTGCCGTCTATTGGTGATGGCTTTAGGAACCTTATTAAAAATGTACGACGTTATTTTGTTTTGTAACTTACTTTCCCTTCTATTAACGAATATTTTTAATGAATGAATAATTGTTACGGAACATCTCAGTATGCAACAATTAATGTAGAATTGTTACATAATGACGGTAGAAACTGGAAGACCCATAGATAATCTACCAGAATACAGTTTTCTATTATTCCCCCTTGAAAAAAGACACACGGACTGTGGACTGTCATTGCATGTAAGGCGCATTATTGGGTCAATTGTACTACTCGCAATGGCAATGACGTGTATGCCCTAAAGTCCCTCTGACTACAGATTCTCCTGCTAACCGCCTCCTAGTTCGGTGGCGGCGAATTGAGTCCGAGGTCCAACGCCGAAAATTACCGAACAATTCTGCTTCAATTCCTTGAGGGAAATTTCGAAGAAAAAAACCTCAACAAGGTAAATTCTTTCAACCAGGATTTGAACTCAGGCCCACTCGTTTCACGGTCAGACATTTTATCGTTACTCCACACCGATGGAAAGAAAAGGTTCTGAAATTATGAAATTATAATATTTTCATATGAAACAGCTAGATTCACATCCAGTCCTGATGGTGAACGTGAAAAATGTTCGTATGATGGTGATATCAAAGATCGCAGATGATAAAGAAACTAAAGTGAAATTATGTCTATAATTATTAATATTTAATGTTAATATTAATAATGTTTAAGAATAAGATTTTTAGGAAAATATTTGGGACTAAGAGGGATGAAGTTACAGGAGAATGAGATAGTTACACAACGCAGAACTGCACGCATTGTATTCTTCGCCTAACATAATTAGCAGAGACCGGAACTTTGGCAGAAGGCCTTTTTAAATGTGTTAAATCTATCTTCATTTTGAAAGTAAATCTGTACGAATTACACCTTTGTCATTGAAACGTCACAGTTTTATGTTGCCCTTTTCTGCCTTTTTTAATATAAATGCCTAATTTACAAAATAAATGCTTTTTTGCCTTTATTTGATTAATTATCTATTATTTATTTATTATTAAAATTGCCTACAGGTATATTTTAATGTATTTCTATAACCGCTACAATGAAAGTGACTTCACCGAATGTATATTATTGTATTTCAGTCAGTTCATATTCTCTTTGCAACAATGAGTGCTGCCGTGCAAAAATGTATAACAGTAAGAGTTTAAATTAACGCTTGTGTTTATTTGACAAAGCAACAATGAGTGCGGGTCTAACGTTATTTTAACGGTTATTTTTCTTTCAGTTTTCATTGCGACATTGTTGTAGCTAGTTAAATATTTCATACCGCAACATATCAGTACAACCAAACACAAACATGCACTTTCCAAGGCTACTGGGAAGATTTCTTTGCTTCCAACAGTAATTGCAACATCGAGTCGAAAATCTCGATTTGCATTCGACTTATGTAAAACTTTTCTTGCTGCCGATATCCCTTTGTGGAAAGTGCAAGGTTGTGGGTCTAATGAAAGATTTTTGTAATTGCCTTTTATTGCGTAGTTTAGCTATTTATAATGCATATATATTATTTTAATGTACCGAAGTACATATGATATTTCCATGCAGATATTCTGCGTCATCATACGACGAAAGAGTAATGGAACGGAGAAAAATTCCCTCCGGCGCCGGGATTTGAACCCGGGTTTTCAGCTCTACGTGCTGATGCTTTATCCACTAAGCCACACCGGATACCCACCCCGGCGCCGGACAGAATCGTCTCATTTTAAGTTCCAACTCTTGGGTTCCCTCTAGTGGCCGCCCTCTGCACTACGTCATAGATGTCTATGAACGTAGGACTGAAGTCCACACATGTGCTGAGGTGCACTCGTTATGAGTGACTAGTTGGCCGGGATCCGACGAAATAAGCGCCGTCTTATCATATATATTATTTTAATGTACCGAAGTACATATGATATTTCCATGCAGATATTCTGCGTCATCGTAGGATGAAAGAGTAATGGAACTGAGAAAAATTCCCGGTGTGGCTTAGTGGATAAAGCATCAGCACGTAGAGCTGAAAACCCGGGTTCAAATCCCGGCGCAGGAGGGAATTTTTCTCCGTTCCATTACTCTTTCATCGTATGATGACGCAGAATATCTGCATGAAAATATCATATGTACTTCGGTACATTAAAATAATTTATATGATATGTGTAAATCACTTCGTGATTTAAGACGGCGTTTATTCCGTCGGATCCCGGCCAACTAGTCACTCATAACGAGTGCACCTCAGCACATGTGTGGACTTCGGTCCTACGTTCATAGACATCTATGACGTAGTGCAGAAGGCGGCCACTAGAGGAAACCCAAGAGTTGGAAATTAAACTGAGACGATTCTGTCCAGCGCCGGGGTGGGTATCCGGTGTGGCTTAGTGATAAAGCATCAGCACGTAGAGCTGAAAACCCGGGTTCAAATCCCGGCGCCGGAGTTCATCGTATTTATAATGCGTTTTTGCCTGCCTATTTTAGCTATTTATGAAGCCTTTTTCCCTGCCTATTTTAATGATTCATAATGACTAAACTTCTAGTCTCTGATAATTAGGAACATTAAATCCAGACGTTTTAGATGGGTAGAACATGTAGCACGTATGGGCGAATCCAGAAATGCATATAGAGTGTTAGTTAGGAAACTGGAGGGAAAAAGATCTTTGGGGAGGCCGAGACGTAGATGGGAAGATAATAGTAAAATGGATTTGAGGGAGGTGGGATATGATGATAGTGAGTGGATTAATCTTGCACAGGATAGGGACCGATGGCGGACTTATATGAGGACGGCAGTGAACCTGCGGGTTCCTTAAAAGCCATTTGTAAGTAAGTATTATTAATATTCATAACAGCAGTTATAATACAACATTTTCTTTCATTATAGATACAAAGAAAATAGGAAGAAACTACTGGATCGTCTTAGAGATCAACCCAACAATCCATTGGACCGTGCAGTCTGGTGGGTTGAGTACGTCATCAGGCATAGAGGAGCGCGTCACCTCCGTTCAGGAGCTCTGGACCTTACTTGGTTCCAATATTTCCTGCTCGATGTCATCGCTTTTGTGATTGTTGTGCCTTTCCTAACAATCTGGATTACTTATCGCGTCATTTTATTCTTCAAGTGCAAAATCGGTATAAAATGTTAGAGACATAAGAAGGTCTAATATAAAATCGCTTTTATAGGCAGCGGAAATGTGTCTGAACATGATATTGATTCTTATGCCTCTCGGCGATTTATAAGCCTACAGTTTAAGACTAATTTGGCAAGAAAATATGGATTAATAATTATTCCATCCATGCATTTTTATTTTTTAAATGTGATTAATTTTATGCAATAAAATATTATAACTCTTGGTTAACACTGTAATTTAATTCTGTATCAAGGAAATTCACTGTAGAATAAGTTTAAAATATAATAAAAACTATATAATATTACTTGTGTGTTCTAAGTTTGGTAACAGAAATATGCCTAAACGTCTCGTCAATTCTCCTTATTTTGAATCTTTAATATAGGACGAATGTTGAACGAAGGTATTGATTAATTCTATCTATTTAATCTTTATGGATTTTTTTACAGAATATGTCTCTGTATGTGTGGTTGGCATTTGTGATGTGTTCTGCATATGTGGAGGTGTTTTGTAATTTTGTTATGGCTGTGATGTGTTCTTTGTAACGTGTTTGAAATGATCTGCCTGTCTGTCCTATGTAGAAGTTGTTGCAGGTGTTACATTTGTTACGCCTCCACATATGCAGAACACATCACAAATGCCAACCACACACACATGGAAATACTGCACATCCAACCAAAAAGCCAGAAACTCAACATGCTAGAACAATATGAAATATACAGACACACAAAAACACACCCCTACGATATTCTCAACACACAACTCAATTTCAAAACACATACACTCTTTGACTCTACACTACGAACGCACCCACACAGGAAACAAGAGGCGCCAAGACCAACAACGACCAGTCCCGAAGATGACCGAAAATAGGTCGAAACATGTTAACAAGGTACGTTAATGTTTAACACAAGAAAGTTCTTATTATACATATTCCGAAGTGATACAGTGTTCAAAGTTGTGTAATCACGATGTATAATTAATTGTTAAATTCTGGTCTAGTACCCTTTTAAATGAACACATTACTTTGGATATCTTCCAGCGCTCGTCAATTATTTCGAGAGAAAAAAACCTGGATAGTCATAGTAAAGTGATCAAGACATCATATTAGAAAATACATGTATTTTCGAATAAAAATTGCATTTAGGAAAGGAAGACCTTATTATCCCTAGTGAAAGTATACTGTATTACTAGGTAAAGGCAACACTGAGAAGATGCACTAAGTTGAAAGGTATATGAAAAGATTTACAATTATTTATAACAGAAAAGTTTTACTCATTTTGTTCAAGTGTATTGCCGGATAGATTGAGGACACCTGGGTCTATTTTAAAACTGGAAAGTATGAACATTTTGTAACAGGCACACGTATATTTCAAATGTTACCTTTCTATGATTTAGAGCGCAATTAATCCTTATTACTTTACAAAAACAGTTTCACTTTACTTACACAAGACGTAAAATATATCCAGAGAACAGAGTGCATAAATATATTAGATAAATACACTGTATATAAGCTGAGTGGTTCCGTAAATAACGGTTCATTCAATGTTTTGTAGGCCATACTAACTCCGATCGTCGAAGGAAGATTTTGGCAGTAAGTTCTTGATGTAAGTTTAAATTGTTATTTTAATATTTGCATAATGTGTCCTTTAAGAATACAAAACTGGTAGGCCTACATCTTCACAAGTAGCCTACTGTTTGTCAGTCGATTACCTTTTGAAGACAAAGTTTAGAATATTTATCAAACACCTAATAAATTCTGTGGCCGGGAGGAAAAAGGTCTTAAGTCCATTTTTTTGAAAATGAGTTGAAACAATTCTCTGCAATTTGATAAAACGGTTAAAGTCAAATAAGACTCCTGACTGGATTTATAGAGCGTTACCAAATGCCCTGAGTACTTTTTGAATCGACCACACACAGAATAAAGGACTTAAGAATGTTTAATACTTTATTTCTTACAAACCATCACATGTTTACTTTCCATGCTTCTCTATTAAAAATGTCTAACTTGTATTTTAGCTATTTTATCTCATACTGATGCCGTTTCCTTTTAAAATTTTAAGCACCAGGTAAACAGTCCTATATTGTTTAAGACATATTTTGCATTCCTAATAATTTACATTTATAATTTATTTTGACATGAAAAGATCTTCTGTTTAAGTAGTCCATTCTTCTCAGTTTGGGTTGTAGTCTTAAAAGGGCTTAAGTGCGGCTATTTTTGGAAATAATCAAGAAAATTGTTAAATGAGCAACATTACCTACTGTAAACTGGGGTTACTTTGAACACAGAGGAAACTTTGAACATTTTTTTCAGAAAATCATATTTAGGTTTCTACATGCTGCACTTGTTATAGATGGAGGTAAATTATCATAAAATCATTCTCATACCAAATTTACCTCCATCTATAACAAGTACAGCATGTAGAAACCTAAATATGATTTTCTGAAAAAATGTTCAAAGTTTCCTCTGTGTTCAAAGTAACCCCAGTTTACGGTTATTAGAAGAAATATAAACAAATAATATCCAGGAGAAACCTATTAATTAAATAAAAACTCTATACTTGACACCAATTTCAATCTTTCTACTGCTCTCCTGAAGAGTATAACATTTTTACCCAAGACCTTTTTCCTCCCGGCCACAGATTTATAACAAATTTTTCAGTTTTGAAGTGTGTCACTATATAAATGGAGTTTAAGGGACAGTAAAAGGATATGCAGAGTAAGATAACATTCGTCTTACGGCTGGGAAAAACATCGGAAAAAGCCCACACGGGAATCGAAATCACGCCCGAGCACGACTGGCTTTTAAGGAACCCGGAGGTTCATTGCCCCCTCACATAAGCACGTCATTGGTCCCCATCCTGAGCAAGATTAATCCAGTCTCTATCATCATATCCCACTTCCCTCAAATCCGTTTAAAATTATCTTCCCATCTACGTCTCGGCCTCCCCAAAGGTCTTTTTCCCTCCGGCCTCCCAACTAACATTCTATATACATTTCTGGATTCGCCCATACGTGCTACATGCCCTGCCATGTCAAACGTCTGGATTTAATGTTTCTAATTATGTCAGGTGAAGAGTACAATGCATGCAGGTCTGTGTTGTGTAATTTCTCCATTCTCCTGTAACTTCATCCCTTTTAGTTCCAAATATTTTCCTAAGAACCTTATACTCAAACACCTTTATTCTCTGTTCCTCTCTCAAAGTGAAGAGTCCAAGTTTCACAACCATACAGAACAACGGTAATTACCATCATCATCATCGTCACTCCAAGGATTAGGCAATTGCCCGTTCCGACTTCATAATTCATCAGCCCAACGTTTTATAGGTCTCCCGACGTCACGCCTTCCTCTTGCTTGTCTTGCTTGGGTCGGTTCCTTTTATGACAGTCTGGCTGATTTCTATGAGGCAGCCACTAGAGGGAACCCAAGAGTTGGAACTTAATCTGAGACGATTCTGTTCGACGCCGGGGTGGGTATCCGGTGTGGCTTAGTGGATAAAACATCAGCACATAGAGCTGAAAACCCGGGTTCAAATCCCGGCGCCGGAGAGAATTTTTCTCCGTTCCATTACTCTTTCAACGTATGATTTCTATGAAGTTTTCAGTAAGATAATGTCTCCTGGAAGCGTTACGAACACTTCGCAATCTGAGACGATTCTGTCCGACGCCGGGGTGGGTATCCGGTGTGGCTTAGTGGATAAAACATCAGCACATAGAGCTGAAAACCCGGGTTCAAATCCCGGCGCCGGAGAGAATTTTTCTCCGTTCCATTACTCTTTCAACGTATGATTTCTATGAAGTTTTCAGTAAGATAATGTCTCCTGGAAGCGTTACGAACACTTCGCAAGACAAGGATGGTGGAAGGGCTGCTTCCTCTGAGCCTCCATACATGCTCCTCTGCGTAGCCACACCCCTACAGAGGGCTGCTACTTCCGCTTCCCAAGCCTTGCAAGTTTAGCTCTGCTTATTACTTGCCGCCTTGTTGACCGTTGAAGACTTGACAAAGATGTGGCCGCCCAAAATGGGTACAGACGCCATTCCCTCGTTGTGAGCTATTCTTAGTTCCTCTCACCTCTTACCCACCAGCAAGATTAACCTAAGTCAATCTTCCCATCTGGCTCATCGGGTACTAAGTCCCCCCACCACGTCAAGGTGATAGCTCTAACAACCGGTAATATAACTGTTTTATAAATTCTAACTTCAGATTTTTTGACACCAGACTAGATGACAAAATCTTCTCAACCGAATAATAACAAGCATTTCCCATACTTATTCTGAGTTTAATTTCTTTCCCAGTGTCATTAATATTCGTTACTGTTGCTCCAAGACATTTGAACTTTTCCACCTCTTCAAAAGATAAATCTCCAATTTTTATGTTTCCATTTCGTAGAATATTCTGGTCACGAGACATAATCATATACTTCCTCTTTTCGGGGTTTACTTCCAAACCTATCGCTTTACTTGCTCGAAGTAAAATTTCCGTGTTTTCCCTAGTCGTTTGTGGATTTTCACCTAACATATTCACGTCATTCGCATAGACAAGAATCTGATGTAACCCGGTCAATTCCAAACCCTCTGTGTTATCCTGAACAGTTCCCATCGCATATTCTAGTTAATTGTAGTTTCTTAGTAATTATTTGTTATTTCACATGAATGTAAGAATAGTACTGGTATAAGCTATAGCAGAAGTAAGACAAATTTATTATACCAATTACTGAACATTTAGTAGGTAGTTACACAAAAAACAGTCTAATCAACTAGTCTAGTAGTGACCAAGATTTCCTAATATCTGCTATAGTACACCGTTCCGAAACAAGCCCCTAGAGGCGAATAAATTCTTCATGCCAAAATATATTTGAATATCTACAGCAGGCATGTCAATTGATGCCCACAGGAGCAAGCGCGCGCTTTAGAGCCCAGGAGAGCGTGAGGGCTTTACACCGGAAAGGAAAGAGACAGACGAAAGATATGGTTTATGCCGCTTGGTCGAGATATATTCAGGGATGGCCAGCACTGATTCAATAGATAAAGGGAAGAGAACTTATTAAAACTGTATCCATGTTAATTTTTAGATTTATCTGAGAAGTATAAGTGCATTATAAGAATGTAAGTTTTAATTTCAATGCTCATTTTTCACAAGTTTGATTTTTTTATTGAAAAAAAATATTTTCTCAACTTTCCGTATAGAAAAGTGAAATTTTCAGGCATAGATTATTTATTTAGTAGCCTTACAGAATGTTTTCGTAAATCTAATATACTGTATATACGTATTATTGAAGATAGTGAATTGAAAATTTTGAAAATATTCGCATGGAAATTGTTTGTAAGGAAATGAATTAACAAAGAAACTACTGTTACATCATAAGCAAAAGATACGTGCCCATGTGTTGTAAAAATGTCAGCTCTATAGCTTCAGCAGATTTCGAGAAAATAATTTAATATTCTGATGATAGGAAGTTGCTCACAAACATCACCTTAAAAGCATAATGCGATAAGAGTTATGTTATTGAATATTAGTTACACTTAAAACAGATACAGTACCTAGGTAACTTTGCTTTGTACTGTAATATTGTTTTGATTAGTTTATTGATTACTTTTGTAAGGCTAAAGATACCATCAATATAAATTCCAACTTATGAAGTCATACTCAATCTCTTTCTTTGGAATATCACTTTCTTTATGATGATGTGTGTCATCCATTTAATACAGTATAATATTATACTACTATGGAATTTAAGTGAATACTCCTTCTTAACTCTCTATTATGATATTAAGATTTAAAGCACAAGTGCAATATTAAGAAATCAGTGTTAGCACTTTTGTTTTACAGACAATACAGATAATATTAAACAGAAAGGAGCCATGTAAAAATAACGACATAAAATTTCACGTTCCGTTTGAAGTTTGTGCACCACTGTTTTCTTAATCCAACAGGTTGCTTATTCATATACACAACCCTTCCTCTTTCCATACTTAGCGCTTGCTGCCCGCGCACGACGTCAAGGTCAGAAAAATGCGCTTACTTTGACATCACTGATCTACAGTATAAGACGAGATGAAGGGGAATACTTCCAACAGTATTTCTCCCTTCACTCCGTGTTGTATCTATACATCAATACTATGTATAATGTTAAAAATATTTCACACGATGATAAGTGTTTGCTCTTTTCAGAATCTGCTACCAAATTAAATATGAAGGCGTACCACATATTCCTGAAGTTGTTAATCTGTTTCACATCAACTAATGCGGCACGCATTTCGGGAGTGTTTCCTATTCCTTCATTCAGCCATGAAATGGTTTTTCGAGCAGTGATGAAAGAATTACACTCCCATGGGCATCACGTGGTTGTCGTCACATCCGAACCCATGAGAGACTCAAGTCTGGAGAACTACACCGAAATATACACACCCGATACTGGCCTATATTGGTCAAGGAGCTTCAACTTCAGTACAAAGAATAAAGATGACGACACGCATCAGAAGAAGTTCCTTTCAAGTCTTCTGACAGCAACTGAAGCTATATGTACGGTTATATATAATAATCGTAAGCTTCAGAGAATACTCTTAGAGCAGAGTTTTGATTCGGTGCTTGTGGAATGGCATTCAGCGCCTTGCGCATATGGGTTTGGTTACTATTTGTCATGCCCTTTGGTTGGGATCTCTTCAACTGGAACTTTTGATACTATCCACGATTCTGTTGGAAATCCAACTAATCCAGCTTACATATGTAGTATAGCTCTTCCCCATACTGATCATAAAACATTTTTGGAGAGAGTGTCCACTGTATGGCATTCTGTATGGTTCAGATGGTTGTGGCATATCACAGTATTACCAAGACATGATGCCATTGCAAGGCAGCAGTTTGGAGACTCCATGCCATACATCGGGGATATTGAGAAGAATGTGAGTTTGCTGATACTGACTCTCGACTCCTTATCTCTTTACAACCGGCCAAATGTTCCGGTTATTGTTGAAGTAACTGGACTGCATCTGCAGCAACCAAAACCTCTACCACAGGTAAAGCACATCAAAATACACTGCTTTAAATTTTCAAGCATTCACATATTGGATTCTTCTCTGGGCCTAACCTTCCCACGATACCCTTTCAACTAGATGTAGGTATATAATAAGTTTCATTAAGGATCTGAAAAGAGTTTAAGGTATTTTTGTTATTGAATTCCGTATAGTTATGTAGTTCGTCGAAATGATTACACTGTACCGTAAAGTAGGATTATACCGAATGTTTTTTTCATCTTTTTGTTATTGTAAAACTAGTTTTGTTCTGAGTGATTGGTTTGAGTGATTTCAAATAGACTGGTCAAAAGATATTATTCATGAAAATATTTCGATTTTCAGCCTTCATATTATTTAAATAAGATATAAAAGTCATTTTCAGAGAAGCCTGGTGGGTGGGGCTATTCTGAAACTACTTTGTTTCTAAATATAGATTGCTTGTAGATCTAATCAGAAGCTATTCTGAAACTGTTTTCTTCTAGATTATTTTCTACTGATTAATTTAATATACCTACATGTCAGTGTTTTCTGTTTTCAGTAATAATGAAATCAAAAGAAAGATCATTTCTACAAAAGATTTTCTTACAAATTTTCGTTTACAAATATTAAGACGAAACTTGAAGTTAAACATATTTTTTGGTACATAAAACAAAATTGTAGATAAATATAACAGCTCTTAACTTTGTTTCAACTAACCATACGTGGGAAAAGTATTGTGTGTATTTCACGTGTTAAATTTCATTACCTTGTTAACGTGGTTCGACCTGCTATTGGCCATCTTCAGAACTGGCTGTTATGTTTGTACATCATATATTGGCACAGATACGTAGATGACATACTAATACTACAAAAAGGAAACAAAAGACAGATCCAAAACCTGCATCAACACATAAACAAAATACAACCTAAGCTACATTACACATTAGAAATTGAAAACAACACATCCATAAATTTTCTAGACGTCACAATAACAAAAGTCGACAACAAACACACAGTCTAAGTCTACAGAAAACCCACAACAACATCAACACACATCCAATCATCCAACACAACACAAACAAGCTGCATTCCGAACAATGGTACACAGACTACTCAACATACCAACGAACCAACATGATTACAAAGAAGAGCTGAACACAATCAAATACATAGCACAAGAAAACGGATACAATCCCAATATAATAGACAACGTAATAATAAGAAAGACAAAACATAATCACAAAAACATAATACAACACAAACACAAGAACACAAAAAATACATCACGCTAACATACGAAAACAAAAACACACAAGATTGCAATCTCATTCAAGAAATTAAATTACAACATCGCATACAGAACAAATAACACTCAACAAAAACATCTCAACACACAAACAACACAAACAAACAAATACAACTACACAGGCGTATATAAACTCGAATGTAATACCTGCAACAACTTCTACATAGGACAGATAGGCAATCATTTCAAACACGTTACAAAGAACACATCACAGACGTAACAAAATTACTTTCACATATGCAGAACACAAATGCTAACCATGCCTCCAGAAACATCAACAGAGATATGGAAATTGTACATATCGAACCAAAAAGCCAGAAACTAAACACACTAGAACAATACGAAATATACAGACACACAAAAACACATCGAAATTAAATTCTCAACACACAACTCAATTTCAGAACACACACACTTTTTGACTCCACATTACACTACACAAATACGCCCCCACAGGAAACAAAACAAAAAGCTCAAGACCAAAAACAGCCTGTTGTGAACATGGCCAATAGCAGGCCGAAACATGTTAACAAGGTAATAAAATTTAACACGTGAACGACACACAATACGTTTTCAGAAGTGATATAGTGTTAAACGTTGTGTAATCAAGATGTATAATGTAACCATACTTGTTTAAGTCGCTGCAAATTATGCAGTTCAATATCAAAAGCAAATTTAATGTATCTTCTTCTCAAAGTAAACTCTTGATCAGATAGACGTCATCACTATAAACTGTTATGTTATACCACTTACTGTACAGACTCTTTTTTGGATGGACAAAATATGTGGTCATTTCATGTCAACTGATCCGTATCTAAAAAAAAATATTTTCCACAAAGAGTCTATTTCTGTACGTTAAAATACGGAACATAGTCCAGGATACATGGATATATAAATTTTTAAAATAAAAATCTACATGTTACCATAAACAGCACATATAAACTCTAATTGATTGATAATTTCAATCGTTCAATGTTGACTATAGTGGGAGTCCATGGATCAGCCAAAGAAGGATGAAATATCATGGAGAAAGTTTCTCTTGTAAGCTAGTTAAAACAGTGAAACATCCAAGAGTTATAAATAATTAAACAATAAAACTTTGTGATTGCATTATTGTTTCCTTTTATATCTTTAATTAGTTGTACAGTATTTTAAGATGTTTGGAGGAAATAATAATGAAATAATTGAAATTTCATACTTCAACTATTCTGTCACACCCGTAACATCACAACGTAACATGTTACAAATTTTCTGTATGTCCTTAGTCAAACGCAAATCCAAGTTTAAAAAAGATAATCTTGTTCTAAAAATCTTATATATACTCTTTCAGAACTTAAAAATTAGCAGAATTACTGAATTAACTATATGAATGGGCAATGTCAATGGAATATTTTGTCACACCGATAACATTTAGTTTTACCCTTTCCCCTTTTTCTTAGACAAAAAATAAGGATATCATAATTACGGTTCAACAACAAGGTAATTAGAGATATTATATACCATGGTTTTTCAACTGCCTAAAGGTTAAGAAACTGACATAATCTTAAGTCTTTTAGTCAGTATAACAATGGAATGAACCATGTGTTAAAATCCACGTCTGAAATCTGATAACGAAATTAATTTAATGATCATAATAGTACATTATGCAACGAGCCTATAATGGCAGTAATTAAGACGCGAGTGTGTTTGTTTATGAAACGAGCGCAAGCAAGTTTCATAATTTTCATACGAGCGTCTTAATTACCATTATAGGCAGGTTTCATACGACTTTTTATGCTCGACCATATTTCTAACTTGCAATTATTCATAAGTTTTCATGTTATGGTTATGTAAGTGACGAATGGAACTGACCTGAATTGTGAGATGTGCGCAGACGCGAAAGTATTGATTTTTTCCGAGGCACGAATATCATTGACCTTGATATAATCTGGAAATTGATTCAGAATTGAAAAATGAGATGACAAATTGAATTTATTTGAATATTATCTACAATTAACGCTAATTATTATAGTAACAGAACATAACCTTCTGCGACAGTATTGGATTTCCAGCCTCCGTGACTTTTCGCTAATTGTCTTTCGATTGCATATCCGAGAATAATCGATACTGGCGGGTTTATAACGGTACAAAGGTGATTTGTCATTGGCTGAACAACTGAATTATAATGAATAGGTGTACTTTAATGAGGTGCATTAAACGGCTACTACCAGGTGTATAATTACTACATTTCGGCATGGTCGAGCATAAAAACAATATCTCAGTCAGAAGCAAGACTATACTACAGTAAGTCAACACTAGTTTTACTCTACATGTTTCCAAGTATCCAGTATAAGATATAATTTAGCGCTCAAAGAAATCTAAAGAAAAACAGTGACAAAATAATTCATTCTCAACAAAAACAAAAAAATAATAATAAATAAATAAATAAATAAAAATAAGTAAAGTCAGGATTTTTTGTTGTGATTAAAGTTTGTCATCAAGTTAGTAGCCTAGGCATATTAAACTGACAATAAGATAAATGACACTTGAATTTTTTCAATAACCGATAGGATCTGCAGGAGTTCCTTGATGAAGCACCAGAAGGAGTTATCTACTTCAGTCTGGAAACTAACACTAGAAGTGACAGAATGACAGCGGAGAAGAGGCAGATATTCCTAGACGCCTTCTCAGAACTGCCATACTTAAAAGTGCTGTGGAAATGGGAAAGTGATGAGTTACCAGGACAACCCAGCAACGTCAAGGTGGCCAAATGGTTTCCGCAACCGGATGTTCTAAGTATGGAAATACAGGGTATCACTCTCATATCGTTCATAAATTGTTTTAGGTCTATCAAGCACAACACGACTAGAGGTGGAGACACAATACATTTTGTCATTGAAATTCTCTAACTCGCAGTGCTTGTATTTTAGTTTAAGCGCTATGCCCTGTGCATTCAAAAACTTTATCACTGACCGCACTTCACACTCGGCGGGAGCTGGAATAGGAACGTCCATCTTAAACCGATGCTACGAAGCTACTGAGAGCACTCGGGAAGTTCCGCTAGCGCATGCGCCATGCCAGGACATTACTCTATCACGTACACGCAGTCGCTTCGCGCAACATATGGTTTGCCACCTGTGGGACAAGTGGGAAAGTTACTTTATGAACGCGCCACGTAATTAACATAAGAGACTGATAGCACGTGTTTAACATAAAATTCACTTTTATTTTGTACATACAGTGTTTCTTGTATATTGTATTTGGTATTCTGTCTCTCCGACTGACACCTAGTAAGACTCTTGGGAATCTTATCTATGCTGATGTTAAATTTTGGCAATTTCTTTGATTGAGTATACAGGTTTCACCGCCATATTTAAGGACTGGTTTTGCTGTGATGTGAATGCCAATTTCAAAAGCCGGTCCACAGGCTTAAAATGGTAAGCCCACTATTGGACTTTCCCTGCGAAGTGTTGGTAGCTCTTCCAAGGGAGATTTTAAAACTCGAAATGAAATTAGAATGAACCAACTGGATAACGATATTGACCTCACTTGAATAGTAATATTATCAATTGATTGATATTACATATCTTATAATCTGGCACACAACGTTAAATATCAACTGTACACAATAATCACTAAGAAAGTAAATTTTCTAAATTAGAGTTACGCTAATCATTTCATATTTTTATGTAACAATTTAATTATAACAGTATAGGTCATTAAGTATTTCGTGAAACATACCTGCGCGTAATTCGAATCCTCATGGGAGAAGACATTTTCTCATGAAGTTTCGGCCACTGTATGGGACCGGTGCACACCCAGCATCGTGATGCACTTGGGGAGCTACGATAGGTAGCGAAAATCCAGTTTTGTAAACCAGCTACAACGGCTGCGGTGATCATTGTGCTAACCACACGATACCGCCATTCTGGTTGGATGATCGTCCACCTCTGCTTCGGCATGTGGACGTGAGACCAGCAGCCGGTTGGTCGAGCTTGTCCCTCATAGGCTGTAGAGCCACGGATTTACTTTACCTGCGCGTAAGGGAAAAGAAGTGGGCTGGGAAGCTCCATCTCTCGCTATTCTTCCACTTGTAGGTAGCTTACAGTGTATTCCGAATCTCACCGAACCGGTGGACATCAATGACGTCACGCTGCAGCGAAATAGGAACAAAACTGCTGGAAGATTCAATGGCTATCATGGCGGCTGCACAAGTTGTTGTCTGTGCTTCGCTAGCAAGATTTGGCGATATTTCCGTACAGTTATCTCGTTCAAAGAAAAGAGAGCATAAACAATTTATTTCTTGAACTAGCAGTAATAACTGGTCCGTTGACATATTCGCTCATAAGCCATTAACATATTGCTTTTACGTTGTGCTGATTACAAACAATACAGCAGAACCAAAGCAGAAAACACCGTCATGACACAACAGTGCACGATGTCATTCGTCTGCTAATGCCCGCCCTATACAAGAACCAATCAGATTCACTCATGGAGACTGCCACCACCTCTGGAAGCTGATGGAACCGGTGCGACACCGGTGTAGCATTGGTGACGTCATCGCTGAAATTCGGAACACCGTGATGCATCAGATTGGTCAGCGCTGAGATTCGGAATACGCTCTTAGTTCGCTTACTCCAAATATAAGGTTGTTGCTATTAGCTAAGGCGCGCACAAGCATTTTTTTTCACTAGATAACGAATGACTTATTATAACAATGATTTATTTTAGAGTAGTTCTAGCCCATGTTCTTTGTACTCTCGGTTACCTGTTCACATCAACAGATGAGTGTACACTGTTCGTACTTCAGTTTCTGTTCTCACTTGCAGGTCATCCAAATATCAAACTGATTATATATCACGGAGGTTTGCAAAGTACAGAAGAAGCAATTAGAGCTTGTGTTCCTGTCATAGGAATTCCGTTATTCTCGGATCAGAATAAGATTGTAAGAAACATAGCTGAATTTGGTGCAGGTTTCAATTTGGAATTCAATGATCTCAAAAAAGAAATGATATTGCAAGCAGTGAATGAAGTCATTTACAACACAACGTAAGTGAAAATAAGCAGATTTATGAGTAGTTTTATAAATATAATCATAATCATTATCATCATGTAGCTTCCAAAGAGTTGGGTCACAGATTGGCCCATTCCGGGATCGAGAAGTCTCTTCAGTGTTATTTAGGGACCGGATTTTATGTAATATCAAGGTGTAAAATATGTACATATGTATGTAAGAAAAATAAGCTGAATATGTACCAAAATATGTAAAATCATCATGAACATATTTAATATCAGTATCTGGCAGGTATGGGATCAGTAAGACTCTCCAGTTGTGATTTCATAGAGCACCCGAATTTTTACAGCACACTTTACACATTACTTTTTTCCATCTGTAGGGAAAGCTTCGGCCATCGCAATCCATGATTTTATTTTTGTCGTTAGGGTTGAAGATACAGAGGCCATTTTAATTAGTTAAAAGCAGTAGATAAACTCACTTGCACTTTATACTGTAAGTACTACAATTAGAGAACTCGGTGAAATGAATGACACAACAGAACTGCAAGCACTGTTTCGCTTTACTGGATTAGGAGAAAATAAGAGGAGATGTGGGACACATGCATTTTAGCTGCTCCCTGTAAGAAACAAAGTACTTACTAAAACCTCAAACTATAGGCATTTACAAACTATTGTTTGAAAAGTGACATTCCTGTCTCATTCAGAAGAGTAGGATTATTCCAGCTTAGAACCATACTTTCTAATTGCTCGGAAAATCCCATTTCCGTATAGGTCTACTAAATTTAAAGTAAAGAGTACAAGCAATATCCTGAAAAGCTATTTATTTTAATCTTTCAACATCTTTCCAGTTTGTTCCTTTATTTCATAAGTCGGTTATTTTATTGTGGCTCATGCCAGATTTGACACGGATTTTACCTGGAAGGATTAGGAAGAGGATGGATAAGGTTACAAATTGCATGGGAACTGCTTGTTAAGACGTGTGCAGAACAATTATAGTTCGATTCAAGAAAAATCATGTCGTCCTCGTCTCACTCCACCGCATGAAGGCAACGCTACTTTCTGGGTGATTTTTACAATACGAGATAGTTGTATGACAAAGGTTGCCTTTTGGTCACTCATATTTACAGTGGGTGATATGGGGTGAGTATCTCTATTACTTCCTCGAACTAAGGACGCTTATGTGTCGTCCCGAAATATATCCTTTCTTGGATAGGCAAAATCTGTGTATTTCAAATTGTAAACTTCCTCAGAAGTTTTTTTCCCCCTTTTAGAGAAGTAAAAGTGAATAAAATCCCTAAATATGTAGATTTATGAAATACCAAACCATAATATGTAATGTGGGGTAGATATAAAAAAATATGTAGTATCAAATTTGAATATATTAATGGTAATTACAAGATTCGCAAAGATTTGTTATTTATATACGGTTAGGTTGAAAGGAATATAATATGTCATTACATAAGGTTCGTTCCAACAACAGTCAGGAACCGTCCGTAACCATCGTGAGCATGCGCAGTACAGAAAAAGCGTTCCAACACAATCCGAACCAGTCCTGAACCGGAAACATGTACTGCAGTCGGGCGTTCCAACAAGCTTTTGACACGGGTTCGGAACGGTCAAAAATAGTCCGTGGACTGAGGCATGTACGGAAGAGTACGCAAGACGCGCATGCGCATAAGCTCACCAACGTCTCCTGGATACTGAAGAAAGACATGATCGACTGTTCATATCCTTGAGGTTAAAGATGAAAAGTGACAGTACAGACGAATAATAAAACTAGAGATTTAATTTAAATTTTCGCCAAAAACAATGGGAATGGAAATTACTTGGGTATTGAAACAGTTAATTACAATTTCAAAATGCAGCTTTGATTAAAAATATAATAAATAACGTACATACGTTAATAATTAAAAAAGAACTATTTTTAGATGAGAGTCTCCTAGTACACGACGTTGAATTATCGGAATTCTTGCCTTCCATATTTTTTGTCATCTTTTTATAGAAAATGATCGAAATTCTATTTTCTGCAATTAGAATTAGCTGCGAAACGATAATAATTAAGCATCCCGTTCTTAGCAAAGATGATCACAGTTATAGCATCTCTGGATTTAGTACATAACGATCCGCGAAAGCGTTCCAACAGCGTCCAGTCCAGTTTCAATCCCATAGCACATGCTCAACTAGCGCATGCGCATAAGATGGTACAGGAACCGTACATGACTGATCCATGAACCGCTTGTTGGAACGAACCTATAAAAATCCGGTCCCTAGTGATATTCCAGAGTTTCTTGTACCCACCGGAGTGCAATTTTTTGGTGATCTTATATATCTGTTGCGGGACATGCTATTGACATATTGTATCCACTTTGACTTATAACTTAATATTTGTTCAAAGGCTGATGTCATTTGACATCGATAATCTTCATAAAATTGTTTAATTTTCTTTGCAAAATTTGATATTGACACTTGCGACGGACAAGATCGCAGTAGGGGTTTTACATAGGGTCCTCCTGTATCCCTACATTAGGCATCTACATAATTCCGTCAACATTTCTCCACTTCATCACAATTGAAGAGTCCACTGCAAGAATGATGGATGTCACTTTATTGTCGAAAATGAACCAAGACTGTCAATGCATAGCTTAAGACATATAGAATATACATAGAGAGATATATGGCATTAACAGTGATAGTCATTGTCCAGTTATGATCGGAAAATCTCAGTTAAGCTTTGAGCGCTAAGCATTTCAAACTTTCAACTGCTTCTCCTGCAAGATGTATTCCAAATGACATCCATCATTCTTGCAGTGGACTCTTCAATTCCATACATTCCCCGAACGTTTGCTGGCGATGTAAGGAGGGGGCCAGGTCGAAACCTGAGTACGCAGCGAACCTTAGTGTAATCAGCAGGTGTGCGTTTTGAAATGCGCTTAGCTTCAGAGTTAGCGTAGCAGATGTTGCAAGGTCGCAGTGCTGGGTCGTAGTGGCACCCTCCAGAAATGCCATTCCATTTCATTCCAGAATTCTTATATGAGTTCATGTTACAATTACAGATATAAAGAAAACATGAAGAAACTCAAGAATCGACTGAACGATGAACCTGATACCTCATTAGACCGCGCAGTCTGGTGGATTGAGTACGTCATCAGGCATAAAGGAGCATTTCATCTGCGCTCAGCGGCTGTAGACATCACGTGGTTCCAATTACTCCTGCTTGACGTTATCATCTGCATCATTTTTATGCCTTTATTTATATTCTTGATTGCATATCGTGTCATCCTGCTCTTACGAGGCATCCAATATCCAATATTTGTCAGATATGAGTCAAGACCGTTTTCTTAGTCCCAGAACATTGGAATGAGTGTAAATGTGCACGGTGTATATAAAACTGCACGTATTCTTCAGTACAGACTGTTCACGATCACAAGTAACATGAACTACAGATTAACTCTACAACAGGATTCTTACTCCTAAACAAGTACAGTATACTTCAATTCAGCAGTATTTATGACATTATGCAGTACTGTTTGAAATAATTATGCCTAAACAAGTGCGAAAGTACAAAAGTGAATAAAGGAATTAGGAAGACAATAATATGTTTGTGTAAATGGCCACATAATTGTGTGTAATTTATGCAAGACTGACATAATCTTTTCCCTAAGACGGTATTTACTGCAGTACTGTAATTAAAAAAAAAACACATATAAATCCTTTTATGCTCGACCATGCCGAAATGTAGTAATTATACACCTGGTAGTAGCCCTTTAATGCACCTCATTAAAGTACACCTATTTATTATACTTCAGTTGTTCAGCCAATGAGAAATCACCATTGTACCATTATAAAACCGCAAGTATCGATTATTCTCGGATATGCAATCGAAAGACAATTAGCGAAAAGTCACGGAGGCTGGAAATCCAATACTGTCGCAGAAGGTTATGTTCTGTTACTATAATAATTAGCGTTAATTGTAAATAATATTTAAATAAATTCAATTTGTCATCTCGTTTTTCAATTCTAAATCAATTTCCAGGTTATATCAAGACTAATGTTCATGTTATTCTCTAGATTATATCAAGGTCAATGACATTCGTGCCTCGGAAAAAATCAATACTTTCGCGTCTGCGCACATCTCACAATTCAGGTCAGTTCCGCTCCTCACTTACATAACCATAACATGAATACTTATGAATAATGTCATGTTAGAAATATGGCCGAGCATAAAAAATCGTATGAAACTTGCCTATAATGGTAATTAAGACGCTTGTATGAAAATTATGAAACATACTCGCGTCTTAATTACTACCATTATAGGCTCGTTGCATAATGTACTATTAAATTGGTAGAAAGAAGTGAGCCTGACGATTTATTTTCAAGCAGTAATTCAGAGCCAGCGGACGAATTTTGCAGAGATCTGTGTGAAATTATGGTGAATATCAACATTCCTTTCAAGAGCTGAGGAGAAATTTTATTGAAAATTACACTTGTACATAAGGGCAGTACTTGTGTTATAGTTCTACCCGTATTTTAAGTTACAATTTACAGCAATGATTATATTAAACAGTTCATTAAGAGCAGTGCCTGTGGTACAGTTGTACCGGTATTTTAAGTTAAAATTTTGCAACAAAGATTATCATAAAGGTAGCTCTAAACATCTCATTAAGAGCAGTACCTATGAAACAATAAGATTTTAAATTGCATTTTACAGAAAAGATTCTTTTAATATAGGCTTTCATTAAGAGCAATAGCAGTGTTACAGTAATATCACAGTCTAGTATATACAGTCGCGAAGCTTGGGGTGATGTTTTGCATTTCTCGCGATAGATGCTAGCCGCTTGAAGCGCTGTGTGTACTAAGAAGAATAGACTTTGTCACTGCCATCGTGATCTAATACAGGCCGTAAGGCAGACCATGTGACTCGCTTAACCCGATCACGAAGGGCGGCGTTTCAACCATATAAATTAATTGGAATGTATAAAAAGTAACATATATTTCTCTAAAATGTAGTGTAATTGCATTAATAAAATTTAAAACAATGATTAGGAGACACTTCAGATATAATTCCTTGCGAGTTAAGGTGTAATATATTTTTGGTGTGAAAATTACGTTGTTCGTATGTCTAATAGACCTACCTGCCTCCATTTCGATTAAATATTGCGAAATTATTGTACATTCATTTATGCACGATTCAATAATTTTCAGTTGCACCGCACGAATATTTAGATATGTTGAAATTATAGGTATGTTTACTGTCACAGTTGCCCCTTTCTGTCTAATTTTAGTGGTCTCCAATGCCCTGCCATTCATATGGAACTATTATAGGTTATGTTTACTATATCTTATATTCCTAAATTCGCAATTATACATTATAATTAAGCATAATGTCATGTATGATACTCCGCACATTCAATTTGTCTGTATTTTAATACTACAATTGAGTATTGAATTATTATATTTATCTACTATCTAAGAGACGAAGTAACAATCGTACGTACACTAATTTCATAAGAGTGGTGTGATAAATTTTCTGTTTTTATCAAGGAAGGTAGATGTGCTATATTAAAATCACAATATAAATTCTTTTTTATTAAACCTCAAAATAGCTTCCATTCTAAACTTAAAATGTTGATGAGGAAAGATTATGTTAACATGTAAAATTCTCTTTACATTAAAATAACACAGTTTTGTAATTATTTCTCCAACATATTATGCAACAAGAAGTAAAGGGAACTTATGGACACATTACACTAAATAAAACTTAGCTATGATACGCAATAAAGTTATAATATAATAATTCATTGTTGTGAAAAGTTGTGTAAACTGTGAAATGTTCGTAATCGGTTGTAATAACTGTAAATGGCTAAAATACAATAATTTGAGTAATAATATGGGACAAGGAGACGTTTGTTGAACTATAAATTCTAAGAAAAAGAGGTCAGAGTTATCCTTCCGAAATATCCAGGAAGGTGAGTTTATAAAATATAATATATACTTTATAAAAATAATATGTAAACCTTATGTATTTCGTATTTCAATAGTGGAAGGAAGATGTTAATTTTTCAAAAGAACACGATATCAAAAGTACAAAACATTTTATGGTCTGCTAGGGAAAGAGTCTGTGATGAGGCGATAGTAGCGATCCTGGTGGCTAGCAACTATCTATGGATGCATATTTCAACTGTCTATGTTTGCATATTTAGTAAGTATTGATCTTCGCAACTGTATATACTAAACTGTGGTAATACCGGTATTTTAAATCAAAATTTTACATAAAAAGATTATTGTGATACAGAATTAAACATATAATTTCCATTAAGAATAGTGCCTACGAAACAGTAACATTTTAAGTTAAAAGTTCACAGCAAAGACTGTGTTTATTTTTTTGTAATACACAACACAGCCCTAGTCTCGGAATGTGTGCTTACCTTTTTGAGGGCGTCGCCTGTTTTCAACGTAACGCACGACGCGCCACTACTCTATATCTATGTACAATTTTATTTCATTATTTTAATGCTTAACCTCTAAGTAACATAGTTTTTTTATGTTGCAACGTTGTGTACTATATTTACATCATTTTGTGTTTATATTTATGCATCCAATAACTTCTGGTTGACCATAGTATGGTCCAAAACGTTTGTTATAATAAATAAAATGTATTTCAATAGTGTAACGGGTTATTAATCATTCATCTAGCTCAGGATAAGGACCGATAGTGGGCTTATGCGAGGCCGGCAATGAACCTGCGGGTTCCTTGAAAGTCATAAGTAGAGCAGTGCAAAGGGAGCAGTTGTTCGACACACCGGCAACAGGGCAAGGGTTGTAAATTCACCTTGTGTACCTGCAGAGGTTTGACTCTGCAGTACACAGGATAGCTGCAAGCAGTAGGTACAGCGTAGTAAAGCAAACGTCAGTACTGAAGAAACATAAGAACAGTTCGGTTCTAGTGTTACGATGCCTAAGGCGGACCAAATTCGTTAAGCAAAGTTTAAGAGACTTAATTCCGAATATGGTGATATTTTTGTTAATTGATTCAAGCATAAAACAAATAGGAATACATTGAATCGAATTATGGGTTTATTCCTGATTGTATAACAGCTTTAGAAAAGTCTGGTACAAAACTGGTTGATCAGATTTCCCTACTGCGAAATATCTGGAAGAAAGTGACTCAAGTAGACGATAAAATTGGTAAAATAATATCTGCGAAAATAACAAATAAGTTGAAAAAAATGGTGGATATTATAAACTCTGAAAGATTAGTGACAGTATTTCTGGAGATAAGGATTCCTTTGAAGAACTAACAATAGTTGAAAAAAATGTTTTACAGGATTTTACATATGTTCCAGTTGTCTCAACAGACGTAGAAAGAAGCTTCTCCACGTAAAAGGCCATGCTATCAGATAGACGAAAATCGTTTTTTGTTAATAACGTACAAATGTCATTTGTTGTGCATTGTAGCAATATTTGGAAGAAATCTGATAACGTATCACATGTGCATTAATAAATCACACTCATTGTAAAGAAAAGGAAAAACAAAAAACAATTTTTCAAGTGCTTTTGCGAATAAAATATCATGAACCCGTTACAAATAAACGGTGATTTTGTTTGCGTTCTATATGAAATCATACATGTATACAGTATATTATTTGTTTAGGATGAAATGGTTAATTAGTTTTGTAATTTTGAAATCTTACTAAAGTATCTGTAGGAAATTAATTGTAGAAACGTTAGGGAACTGTGTCATTTCTATTGTGTCGTCTGTACGTCAACACATCGTGTACATGACCGTCGCTTGTACACAGGGAACACGCCGAGTAGCGTCGGAACCTTTGCTATGATGCCATTCTGTCTGTCATGTGCTCCGTCTGCACCGCTCTAGTCATAAGTAAGTAAGTAATTGATTATTAAACTATCACTTTCTTAGATAAGTTTTTAGACGGAATAATCCATTCACTTAATTACTTGTATCCATTTGACTTATCTGAAAATATCACTTTAAAATATGATTTTAGTAAAATTCAACAGAAACTGTCTGGAACCAATCTTGCTAATTTATTGCCTGAATCTTTAATGTATGAATGTATGTATTTATTAACACTACAATTGGGTATACACCCGGTGGTAGTGATATATAATATGCAATAATTACAATTACATCAAATAAAATAAAATAAACGTAAATAAAATAAAATAAAATAAACGTAAATCTATAAATAGTAGATGCAATAAACCTAGGACTATAAATAAAAGCTATTCTATAATAACGCCTACGATAAGCAAAAGTAAATCTAACTTATAAGTACTTCTATTTCACCCAACTATTACCAATTTAAGTAATTACATATCACCTTAATTAATTACATACCAATTTAATTACATATCATCTTAATTACATATCACCTTAATTAATTTACATATCAACTAAATTACATATGATCTTAATTAATTACATATCAACTTAAATATATATCAACTTAATTAATTATATGAACAACTTAAATAATTAGGCCTACACTGCACCTCCAATTAAATTTCCAGTCTAATCTTCTCAACCTTTCCTTAAATGTATTGATTTTAAGAGGACCACCCTGAAAGATTGCCGAAGGTAAGCTGTTCCAGTCTACTATTGTGCGGTTAACAAAGGAAAATTCTGCCACGTCTGTTCTTTGTTTTCTATATTTAAACTTCCTAATATGATCAGTCCCTCCTTCCTAAGTATGATGGTGTTGCTAATCTAGCATTGATATCGGTCCATGCTTTGTGTCCCATTTGTGCCTTAAACAATGCGGTGAGTCTGGTTTTTCGTCGCCTTGACTTGAGAAGTTCCCACCCTAAGTCTTTTACTGTCTCCTCACCATGTCCCTTCCCCATTTTGACATATTTTGCCGCCTTCCGTTGGACCTTTTCTAGTGAATCAATTTGGTTTTGTCTGTACGGATCCCAACCTACTGCTCCATATTCCATAATTGGGCGAACAAGGGTTTTGTACGCTAATTCTTTTGACTTTCGGTAAGATTTCTTCAGAATACGCATAAAGAAATGTAGTGCTTTCCAGGCTTTCCTTATGGTATTAGTGACTTGTTCCTCCCAACCCAGTTTGTTACTTAAATATATACCTAGGTATTTACAAGTGTTCACTTGTGGCACCGATGTATCATTCAGCTGATATCCGAGACAAATTTCTTTATGCGTTCTACAGAAGGATATTGACTTACTTTTACTGACATTGATTTTCACTTTATTTTCTCTCGTCCAGGTTTCAATAATGTTAAGATCGTTTTGTAAGGCGGCGATATCGGATTCATCATTAATTTGTCTATAGGCTATATTATACAGTCGTCCGCGAATAGTTCCTTTTTAATATTTTCTTCCAAGAGTCAAGTATCCGTTGAAAAAAAAAATAGAATTTACACATTTAAAAAATTTCGTTTCTCAAATATTTGAAATCATACTAACATTAAATAGCAAGTTATGTGACAAACATATTAGACAAGTTCCACAACAAAATCAGCTTTCTAGCTTCATTTTTGCAGGAGTTGATACATTTCGTAAATGCGCAAAGGGTAAGAAAAATGAAAAGTCGAGAAACGGGTGGTTAATGTTTGCTTACAGTTTGCTGGAAACAGAAACCCTAATCTCTTCTGGAATGTTAGAAATTGCCAACTTGTATGTTACTCCTTCCCTTTGCTTTGTAGCGTTTACACTACTGTCCTAAAAATTACTATAGGGTAAAGGTTGGTAATATTGTGATACGAGTAATATTGCGGTAGTAATTTTTGAGAAATTATTGCAATTTTACTGAGCGAGAGAATGACAGGTTTTATTATGGAATTCAATATTTCAGTTTGGTTGAACATATAAAATTATGAAACATGCATAACAAATTCGTAAATAGTAATAAGCTATTTAAGTCTAAATAATTAATAAACATATTATTACAACAATTTACATTACAAAAAATATAAGAAAGAATTTTAAATTATTATATTTGTCCACGAACATTCCCTTAATACAGTAGTGTCAGAGTTGTAAGTCCCAAATCTGGTTGTGGAGCTAGATCGGAGCGTGAATTTGCTTATGTCTGTGGAAACACCGGAGCACGCAACGAGTCTAGTGGAGCGCTCCGCTCCGTTTAGTCCCTGTCTGACAACGCTGCCTTAATACGTTGACGTAAAACTTCGATCTTCTTCTCGCTCAGTACAATTCTAATGAATTCTCAAAAAGAACTATAATAATATTACTCATATTACAATTTTACCCATCTTTACCCTACACTAAAGAAAAATATTTTATGAGTGATCCCTATAATCTAACACACACAACTAACCTAATGAAACTATTGTCAATTATACACTAAAATCACATAACTAATAAGAAAATAAAAAGCCTAACGTACTATAAACTAACTAATAAAAGATATCTAGTTCAGAAACAAGACCAGCAATGGGACAAAAAAACAAATACACACGTATTTACTGCAGAGATTAGAAAAATATTTCTCGACTTCTATCTGTTGTGTTTTATTTCTTCTTCAGTCAGACCATAAACTGAAAATTGTAATAAAATTTCTTCATCTAAATAGTAAAGGAAACCTAATAATAAGTAATTAGGGCGTGTAGTACAGCAATTTAAAGGGCAAGTTGAACACAGCACTTTAAAAATGGCGATTAAACACAGGCCTTAGAGGGGCCGTAGGGCCCTGAAAATTCGTGGAGTGATAAGTCAAACCTTGCATATTATTATAAAGCAAAAATGTAAAAACCGTGTATTTTGATAAAAAATTATCATTTTTTCACCTTACCATCCCCTTAAACGAATAATACTGTTCAATCAGACTATCTTGGGAATGAAAAGCAACAATTCCCCATACAATATGAAATTACTCAAGCGCTGGACAAGAAAATAACTCTATTTTTGGTAATTTTGCTTCGTAAGGGCATAATTCTTCAATAGAATAAATGACTTCGTAACTTCATAACTTGTTTATCGTGTACCTAGAGAGTAATATTTTCTCTAAAGGTAATAAGATTGCTAATATTATTTGCACGAAGGGTGACCCATATCAAGCCGTCAAAATATTGGACAAGTTGAAAGCTATGTTGAAATAAATAATGAACAGCGTACTCTCATGCAACCACACTTCCACAAGCACATTTTTCATTGTGACTTGTTTAGGACTACGTCGTGTTGGCACATAGCGAGGAAAGCATTTTGCAATCTTCAATACATGAGAGGTAAGTATCACATCATTATGGTTCGTGGTATTTAATGAGAAATCGTTAAAAACTGTTTTTGAATCCAAGCAAGTCGAATCCATTTATGTTCAGTAAATATAAAGTTAAGGATTTTGATTATTGCCCAGATTGTTTTGTGACATTGCTTTGTAAAATACTGTCATTGTGTAAGCCTACAGAAAATTCTCGATAAATGTAACTAACTGTAAAATTATTGTAATTTAATATTTGTAACCACAACTAAAACTTGATGCGATTTACTTTGAAATGTATCATTCAAAAAATTGTAAGCTCCTAGAAGCAATAAACTATAAGAAAAGTAAGACAAAGTCCTTAACTATCACAAAAAGAATGCAGAAATATTTTCTCTAAACTGTAAATAAAATGTAAATTTAATCGAAATCTGAAAATATGCTAGCAATCTCTCTTAGGTGTACAGTACATGCATTTTCCTTCGTCATTCAAGGAATATTTATCTTTAAACGCATACTACTTTTTATGTATTTAATTTATTCTCTTTATAATTCAGCCATGATGCTATAAAACTGGAGGAACTATTTTAAAGTCTGACATCAATTATTACAAAAAATAAACATTTAATTGAGCCAAGTTTTAAGGCAGAATTAATTTTCCTTAAAGCAGGGAATCCCTTGAGATTATACAAGTCAGCTTCACAGGTAGCTAAACTCCAAAGCCAGATTTGTGTAATATACGTCACTGATCGATTGACCAAAAAAAAAAACTGTCACACAGGGCTTAGTGTACACTCAATGCTGGGTATCTGTCTTCTTGTCAATCCACTTGAGGTATGCGGATATAAAAGCAAAAAATTGAGCCGGATTTGGTAGGGTTCCTGGGAGGTCAGTCGGTAGAGCGTTGGCGCTCTCAGCCAAAGGTTTCGGGTTCGATACCCGGCCCCAGAATAATTTTTCCTTTAAATTATTCAAATAATTACAGCTATACCTGCGTACAGACCCAATATACTCCTCATACATTGGATATCAATAACCGTAATTAATACCCTATCATTACTTTCTATAACCCTCTATTCACCACCAACACCGTAGTAATAAAATTAAACATCATCATCACCTGTTTTCGGACAGTTAACTAAACAACAAACACATTATTAAGTTTTTTAATGTGAAGAGTTATAATAAAATAAATTTGTGACTGTGATTCACAGAATAATAAACAGTTTTTGTCTCTATATACCTACATTCCAACTTGGCCACAGAAGGCCCGATGTTAAATCTGACGGGGGAAAAATAATAAAATCACAAATGCATCTGATACGCATTATATTAACTAACATGTTGGTACAAATTATATATATATATATATATATATATATATATATATATATATATATATATATATATATATATACTATCTACCAAAAGTAATTGGGCACTGCTTTTCCTCTTTAGAACCTCGTGGTACCACCTCTTGTTGCTATAACAGCAGCCACCCTGTCAGGCATGCTCTCCACTAGTTGCATGTATTTATTTACACTGCAAGTGGGCAAGCACCCGGTGGCAGTGCTATACACAATATAAACAATACAAAATAAAATGATAGACAATACACAATAAAATCATAAACAATACACAATAAAATTTACAATACACAATACAATTGAACACAATAATTATAATTAATAATAAAACATAAAGTACCTAATTTTACAATACAACCTACATATGTATAGGCCCGTCATAAGTTTCAATAGTCTTTCTCTTTAACCTCATCTCACTCACTGTAGTGGCACTTTGACGCATTTCACTGACACTTTAGGACACATTTCACTGACACTATAGAACACATTTCATTGACGCTATAAATTATCACTGATCGAACAATTCACTGCACTGTAAAACCATAACTCCACTGACTCACCTCGCTTCACTGATACAACAGTTCAAATAAGTCAGATAATTACTCCCTTATGCATACTTATAAACAGAACTACATTTAAGCTAAACATTTCTAGTCTAAGGCCCTCTTACATGCAATTTTTTAATAATTTACAATTCAAACCAAGGAAGTAACTCGTCAGGCTAAATAAATACATGCCACCTTAAAATATTAAATGTTAAAATGGCACCTTACATTTTAATTTGCACTTTATACACAACTTTTTCAGTTATTCTAGAATCTCCTTAAGGAAGGACAGCCCTCAAAGACCGCTGCAGGTAGGTCATTCCAATCATTTATAGTTCTATTTAAAAATGAGAATTTACCTACATCCGTTTTCTGTTTCCTACATTTGATTTTAAAATCATGATCGTTCCTACCATAGTACGTTGGCTTTTATAACCGAGCCGTTATGTCTACCCATGCTTTCTGACCTAGATGTGCTCTATACAATGATGTTATTCTAATTTTCCTACGTCTGTTTTCCAAAGTTTCCCATTTAAGTTCTTTTATCGTATCGTTTCCATCTTCTCTTTTACCTTTAACAAATTTAGCTGCCCTATTCTGGATTCTTTCTAAGAAATTTATCTCATATATTTTACAGGGATCCCAACATGTAGTTCCGTATCAACATGCTCTCCTCAAGAAAGTTTGGAGTTTAAATACACTCCTAGGTATTTCAACATTGTTCTTACGGAATTAGAACACCACTGAATTTGTAATTAAGACTAGTTTCCTCTCGGGTTTTACAAAATGTTATAGATTTACTTTTAGAACCATTTATTTTCATCCTTTGCATTAACGCCCAGTTATGAATTTTATTCAAGTCTGTTTGAATAGCATCCACATCTGAATTATTCCTACTCTTTCTATAGATAATGCAGTCGTCTGCAAATAGCCTCACATTTGATATAATATTCTGGCATAAGTCATTTACGTATATTATAAAGAGTAATGGACCCAGAACGCTGCCCTGTGGCACCCCTTATTTATTTTTTATTTATTTATTTATTTATTTAAATTTAAATATACAGAATAAAGAATACTTATAATTACAAAACAAACAAGAGAAACAGAAATAAAATAATACAAGCAATATAAAAAGAAGATACAGTAGTATTAACAAAATTTGAGACCGAATGAGCAGCGCTCGTGCTCGGTCGCAGTTCAGAACTTACATTTCCAAATTCCGATATTTCATGACCTACTCTAACCCTCTGGGTTCTACCTTTTAAGAATTCTTGGATCCATAACACCACTCTTATCTATTCCTAGCCTACTTAACTTATCTATTAATATGTCATGTGGCACCAAATCAAATGCTTTCGAAAAATGAATCACAACTGCGTCGATTCTTCCGCCTCTATCTACCTCTTCAGCTATATCCTGAACCAGCGACGTAATTTGACTATCACATGAGAAGCCTTCCCTAAAACCATGCTGGCGGTTGTAAAACCAGTCTTTCGCATTTAGAACATGACGAATATAATCCGATATCAAATGCTCCATGACTTTACATACGACAGATGTAAGGCTAATCGGTCTGTAGTTTCCGACATCTAATTTATTTCCACCTTTATGTATGGGTGCCACTATAGCTGATTTCCAGTCACATGGAATAGCTGCATTGTTTATGCAAACATGAAATTTACGCATTAAGTATGGAATTATGGCCTCAGAACCTAATTTAAGAATCTCTGTAGCAATACTATCTGGTCCTCGAGACTTCCGATTTTTTAATTTCGTTATTCTCTCTCTAACCCCTTTGGAAGTTATTTTGAAAGTTGAATTTGGTTCACATTCACGCTCTGTGACACAACCACTCCTATCAGCGGGATTTTTATTATTAAACGGGATTTTTATTATTATTTAGCGGTATTTTTATTATTATTTCGTATAGGATATCCACTGGAATGCGTCGCCATTTCTCTTCAAATATGGCAGCCAGTTGGGCAATGGAAGTTGGCCCCATGTTTCGGCGGCTACTATGCAGTGGTATGCAGACAATAATGTTCACCGGTTGGACTGGCCTGCACAGAGTCCTGATCTCAATCCCATCGAGCACCTTTGTGGCGAATTGAAACAGGCGATTGAGGTCTCGGGAGATGCGGCCAACTTCCATTGTCCAACTGAGTGCCATGTTGCAAGAGGAATGGCGACGCATTCCAGTGGATATCCTACACAAACTAGTGGAGAGCATGCCTGACAGGGTGGCTGTTGTTATAAAAACAAGAGGTGGGACCACGAGGTTCTAAAGACGAAAAGCAGTGCCCAATTACTTTTTGGTAGATAGTGTATAAATTTGTGGTTAGATAAATGTAAAAATAATACCAGCATATAACTTCTTGTTGTTTCTTCAGTTACGATTTCTTAAAGAATATAATAAATTACTTTGTTTACCGCAATGTCTTAAAATAATTGAACTGGCATGTCCAAAGATTATGTTAAACACTTCTAACGATCATATGCATATTCATAGTTTTCTGTCCAAGGATAGGTTTCTCATTGCAAACCCAGAATTCTCCAATCTTTCCTATTTCCTTTATTGTGGAAACCTGACAAGCTCCATCTCAGTTCCTTCCATGCCAAGAAAGGCAACATCCAAAGCAAAATCATTTTGAAATTTGATTAACTGCAAGAAAGTAATGTAAAGTAATTCGAAATATGTGTAAGGAGAAACGTAAATCATCATCATCGTCATAAACAACACGATTTAGGCCATAAAGCCTGTTCCGTCTTCATACGTAAAATGTTAAAATTAAAATTGGTCAGACCATCTCTTCCTAGGTCGACCGATGTCTCTTCTACTTCTTGGTTGATATTGATATATTATTTGTGGTATATAGTTTTGTTCCATTCTGCTAATATTGTCATGCCTTCTATTTATATATTCATGTGTTGTTGTTATTACACTTGTCATATTTAGTTCTTCGCGTATTTCTATATTTCTTTTATGGTGGAATAGACTGTCACCTGCCAATGGTCTGAGCAGTCTCATTTCCGCTGCTTCCATTCTTTTCTTTTGTTTCTCAGTCAAAGTCCAGATCTCACATCCACAGATAAATGATGGTATAGCAAGTACTTTATAAAATTTTAAAACTGTTTCCTTTCTGACCTTGTTACAAAGTGTTCCTTTGATAGTTCCTACTATTGTCGGACCATCGGATCTGTGCCCCCGCAAGATATGCGAACTGAACCCTAATTCCTTCCCAGCCTCGGTAGCCTAATTCATTTCTCTCCCTGCATTCCTATCTCTCTCTTTTCTGCCTCTCTCCCTTTCTCTCCCCCAATATTCACAATTTTGAGCCTTCTTGCGGGACAGTTTATTTGCACTTGCAGTCCAGTGTTGTCAATTCAACATGAACACTGTAGCAAGGAGTGGCGAAAGAGATATTATTAAGCAAGTACGTAATAGCATTTTGCGACGAAGAGAAACAAACAGGTCAATATCTGTTTCCTATAAATAAGGCAACGAAAAGAGCAGCTGGTGTCACAGGTGAGGTTTATTTTATTTCACTTGATGACATATTAACATTACTTACTTAACTAATACTAATACAACATGATATGTAATTTATATAGGCAGTTCAGAGCGCCTAACAAAGAAAATCAGGAGAGAGGGAGTCTGTGCAGGAGATGAAAGGTAGAATCGCCAGGGAAGAACAGATCAAGGGAACCTTTAATTCTTGTAGATGATATGAACCGATGTATTTAAGAAGATACAAGAATTTTATACCGTGCAGAAAGAAGTTCCGACGTTGAAGAAATTACTGAAGGTTGCGAGAGAAGCAATAATTTCCAAGGTTGGAGAGAAACACTACGGAAAGTGATTCGAGACATGGTATTTAGGTTTAAAAAATGTAGAAATACAAGATGTATTTTGATTGAAAGAAATGATATTGTAGCATGGAGGACCAGTTATTTCTGACACCGTTTGACGGAAGTTAGGCAACACCCCTATTCGGCAAGGTTCGTGGCCTTCTGTTTGATGTGGTGGGAGGAAAGCGGGTGGAATGGAGTGAGTACAGGTATTAACGACGACAGCACTGACGAGGCACAGATCCGATGGTCCGACAATAGCTGTTGGAATTTAGGAAGTTTTATTTCTACATCAGATGTTTTATCATATGATATACTAGAGCCAAGGTAGTTAAATTGTTAACTTGTACAATAGGCTCATTATTTATTACAATTTTCGATCTTAAGAAACGTAAATTATAATTAAAATATCCAATGACAATTAAAACTCCTTATATCACAAGTCTACTTCTTTTCGAATGAACAGAAGTTCTAGAGCAGGAATATTTTTTAGATACCGGTATGTGAAAGGGATTGGAATTATGGGGCTATACTTTACACTCCAGAGAATAGTAAAGTTCACTCCAACAGGAAGTTCAATGTAACAATATTACGTATAATTTTATGTCTTATTTAAACTAATGCAACACTTTTTCTTAATATTTTCAGAATGATCAACGAAAGAAGTATGCAGGTGTACCATTTATTACTGGCGTTCGCAATATGTTTCACATCAGCAGCTGCGGCACGTATTTTGGCCCTGTTTCCACTTCCTTCATACAGCCATCAAGTTGTTTATGAAGGTCTGATGAAAGAACTACATTCTCGTGGACATCATGTTACTGTCGTGACAACCGACCCTATTCGGGATCCAAGTCTCGAGAACTACACCGAAATAGATGTGTCTGAACTCTACGTTTCCTGGAGAAACACATTCAATTTTGCTCGAAATAAAGATTATGACAAACAGCAGAAAAGATTCATTGTGGGTCTTACGAGAAATGCTGAACATATGTGCCAGTTCTCATACAAGAATCAACAGCTTCAAAAAATACTCTTGGAGCAAAGTTTTGACCTGGTGATTGTAGAATGGTATGCATCACCTTGCTTGTATGGGTATAGTTACCTCTTATCTTCTCCATATGTAGGCATTTGTTCAACTGGGATATTTTATCCTGGCCACGATGCTGTTGCAAATCCAACTACACCGGCGTATATACCAGATGTATATGTTCCACATACTCATCATAAAACATTTTGGGAAAGGGTTTCCAGCGCGTGGCATTCTTTGTGGTTGCGATGGATATGGCATAGCACAGTTTTGCCAAGACATGATGCCATTGCAAGGCAGTACTTTGGAGACTCCATGCCCTATATCGGAGATATTGAGAAGAACGTGAGTTTCGTGATAGTGAGCCATGACTCTTTATCTCTATACGTCAGACCTAGTGTTCCAGCTATTATTGAAGCAAGGGCACTACATCTGAAGGAACCGAAACCTCTACCACAGGTAACTAATTGCAGATTATGTGTTGTTTCAGCCTTTTATTTCTCTCATTAAGAGAAATATTACGTTGCAATTCCCCCCTTCCAATGACAGGACCATTAATTTTGCTATTATATGCCCAGAAATGAAGAAATTGCTCTTAGATGTCACTAATGCAGTGAAGCGTAGACCAGTAATCTTCACAAAGACTACCCAGAGTGTACCATAAGTGGTAGATCTACACTGTTCTCGTATGGAGTATGGAGTACCCAGAGGAAACCCCTGCGCCGTCAGCACCGGGAGAATATAGCGCTAACGCTCTAGCATTGATCCAAATTTGGAATATTGTTGCAAATATATACTTCGAGATTTTCGTGGAAATTTATATATATAGGCCTACACCATTCCACATGCCGAAACGTTCTTTTAAGCACCTCGCCTCCTCTCTAACCATGTGTGTACAGCGATTTCTTCAAATTGATTAAAATTTTTATATAATGCATCTACGTGTCAATTTGTCCTGGAATGATGCACTTATTGTACAGTTACTGCAGTACAAAAATGTTGTGTCTTGATTTTAAATGCAGATACTGTACAAAATGGTGTTAAATTCGATATCTAATCAAACGACTCTTTTTTTTTAACTTTAGAAGAAGACCGAAACGAAATGAAATAGTCGTTGTGTCTTTGGCAGATGTAATTTATGAAATGCAAAATTCAAACGCAGATTTTTTGTTATTCCACCATGTACGCTAGCCTGTCATAGCGTTACAAGTCCGGAATGGGGCGAATGGAAATGTGATCGGTGTATTTACTGCGGTAGTCCTCCAGACTAGGTCTAATGGACTCGCTGACTAACAACAGGCACGGTCCTCCAAATTTTTCTGAGGGTTGAAAGCTGGGCTAATCACTCGCCTCGTAAGAATACATTGCATACATAATTCTAGAAAGACAAAAGACTAATATCTTAGTTTTGGTACGTGGAATAAGCAATAGTTATTTACGTAACTAGGACAGAAAGTGATACTTTTGTGTACGAGTGAGACGTTTACGGACGTGGCGTTAAAGGAGTCCGGAATTTCGAAAGGAGTGCGCGAAAGACATTTTTGTACTTGTTACGTTCAATATTTTTTTGGCACAACTACATGGAAATTATATGTGAATTGTTGCCACGATTTCTTCCAGATGGACATGATGTGATGTTTCCATATCCCACAGATTGATAAAGTATCTACTAAAGCCAAAACAATTTAAATTTAACAGATCTTTATGTTGGGTTTTGAATATTCGACAGGACCTTCAGGAATTCCTTGACGGAGCACCAGAAGGATTTATCTACTTCAGTCTCGGCACTAACGTTTTAAGTGACAGAATGTTGGCGGAGAAGAGGCAGATGTTCCTGGATGCTTTCTCAGAGCTTCCACAGTTCAAAATATTATGGAAGTGGGAAAGTGATGAGTTACCAGGACAACCCAGCAATGTCAAGGTGGCCAAGTGGATTCCGCAACAGCATGTTCTCAGTAAGCAAACACAAACAATTAGTAATCAAACAATTATAATCACTTCTCAAATGTACTGAAGTTTTAATAATTTGTTTAAACTTCTTAATTATAAACATTCCTATAACTGTAATATTTTGTAGGATTTATATAATTTAAAAAATTAATAAGTATGTTTCATACATTTTCGTTACGGTACCTAGTTCTTGGTACGAAAATAGTAAACGTTTACTTTATGAAATTTACTTCCAAAAATATTTCGCGTAGCGAAAAAGTTCACTTATTTTGTGGCTCCAACTTAATATCATGGGTTCGATTCATTGTCATAACTAGAGCTAGGAAGTTGGTACCAAAACTGTTAAGTTGTGTGAGCATGAACTAGGCTATACAGTATCTCTACTGAGTGAAAAGTAATAGAGAGTCTCCCTGTGTCAGTGAAGCATAACGACTAACATGTACAGCCGGGTAATAACCAAGCATGTACTCCAATCGTGCACAGTCTTGGAACAAGAAAATAATATTAAAAACAATAATTTGCAATTTTAAAGATCCTAACTCCCAATCTAAATTAATTTACCCATACATATAAAAATAACATACAAAGTATACAATAATGATTCTAGCCTCATTATAACAATTAACAATGAACATTTTCATTTTATCAAAAGAAATACTCCTTTTAGGTTAAAAAAAAAACAATATCTGTACTCTGAAAATATTCGTTCCACATCACAAAACCTTACTGGAGCAAATCTGAAATATGATACAGTATTTATTACTATCATCAGGTGAACAACTACTTTGTAAATCTAATAGTGTATCTCAAATGTGGGACATAATATTAGATCCATAATTATTATAAAGAAAATTGTTCGTTCCTATTGTAATTGCAGCTAGGAAGTTCGTATTGTAATTCCGATGTTGAACTTTAACTGTAACGCAATTGAATTCATAACTGCATAAAAAGTCAACATTTAACAAAGAATAATCGGGAAAAAATAAGCGTGTTACACACTCATTTTGCTTTATTATTTAATAACAGATGAATTTACTTTTTTGGAATAATGCATAATATTCAAATCAAGCTTTCAGGTATAACTCCCTGTAAAGTTGATTTGAATAATTTCGAGGGAAAAATTGTTCCGGGGCCGGGTATCGAACCCGGGACCTTTGGTTAAACGTACCAACGCTCTACCAACTGAGCTACCCGGGAACTATACCCGACACGGATCCGATTTTTCCCTCTATATGCATAATATTCATTACGTAAATAATACAATAATAAGAGAATAGCTCATTTCGTTCAGAACCTAAAATATTAATATAAATTAACAATATTATTCAAACTATTCATGACTCTACACAGATCCACAGAATGCCACTATCCGATGTTTGTGAACATACTGCGTACCGTCTGTAGCGAGCGGCAGCAGTGCGAGGTGCGGGTGATATCTATATTTCTCGCTGTACTCAACTGAAATCTGCTTTGGTACGAACTTCCTAGCTCTGGTCATAACAATACGAAGCACATCCTGCAATTCATATTCAAATTAATTACCTGAATACGAAATATGAATAACAAAAATCTATTACTCAATATTATACAAAAAAACTAGTGGCTTGTGCAGCAAATTCTGCTGCAAACTAAGTTCGTTATACGTTCAAATAACAATTTTTCAGATTTATTTTCAATGAAGAATACTTGTCTTTTTTTTATAGTTATCTGCTTCCATAATAATGAAGCATACTCCCTCTGAATGGATTTTTTTAGGCCAAATACTTTTTCTTGAAACTATCCAACTTCAGTTTTTCAGTTTCAACGCGAAAACGCAAGTATCAATGTCAGGACGATAGCAGTAGCTATTTCAGGTCATTGTGGATTGTAGGCAAAAGTTAAAAAAAGTGAAGTTTGCTAAGCTTTCGAACAATAGCATTTTCGTATAGCTGCTGCATGTAGAACTTGAAATATAGAGCGTAAAATCATTTTATCCTACTAAGAGATCTTGCTGAAATGATCTGGAGACTACAAAATTTTCTAGGCTTCGTATTTTATCAGTAAGTAATACCTTTTTATCTTTCCTTAGGAACTGTAATTTTTGCGCTCTTTCGAGCCAATACTGAAGACAATGGCACCGCCATTAATTATATGAAAAAGACCCAACCCCACTGGTTTAATAAGTATAAAAATATTTGATTTTTAATAACAATATTATTATCTTACTTAAGTTTTGTAGTTATATATATAGCAGTCGCTCAGTAAATTATAGAAATGAAGAACTAAATTAAGATATTCTCTACATTTACTTACATAACCTCAAAACGTTTCACTTTCATGTCATCAATATAGCATCAATATTATGTACAATTAATGAAGAATAGACGCATCATGATACTGACTATAATAATATTTAATTTCTAATGGTAATAATGTCATCAAACCACCCCAAGTTTCGTAGATTTGAATATCCAATACACAGCTTCAGAAAATTATACACTGCAGAATCAGTTTTTAATAACAAATTGAATTGAGCTCTAAATATGTCGGCAATCCTGCCTTCGTGTAATAGTCTATTGTTTATTGTAGTGTGTGTTTTGTTCTGAAATTCAATCAAGTAGGCCGTGATTCACTAAAATTAGTTCTCAAAACTGACAACAGATGGATTTTGGAAAATAGGAAAATTATGTAGGAAAATTGACATTTCACTGAAAACGACTACTTTTCCGAAAAACTTTGGATGCCAGGCATGAAAATGAGGGGTCACTCATTAAAATCCGTTAGGCCGTTTTCCCGTAATTTCCATTACCAGTTCAAATTATATATACCGTATAGATGTGTAAAGAGCACTACATAATGAGACTAAAGCACACAATTTCTCTTTTATGTTCTGATTTGCAGGTCATCCCAATATAAAACTGTTCATATATCAAGGAGGTCTACAGAGCACAGAAGAAGCACTTGAAGCGTCCGTTCCTCTGTTGGCAATTCCATTTTTCTCGGATCAAAACAAAATTGTAAGAAATATGGCCGAGTTTGGTGCTGTAGTCTACGTGGAATTTAATGAACTCAAAAAAGAAATTTTACTGGAAGCAATAAAAGAAGCGATTTATAACAAAACGTAAGGATATTTTGATACTCTTCGTCGCATTTTGTAAGCTAAGACAACTATTTTAGTTATCTGCGTCATCTATGAGAATTACAGTTCGATGAATTTACTGTTTACTAAGTTTGTCCGAGGGTGAGGTTTTCCCTCCTCTTAAGGTTGACGCTCACTGGCACGAACCGACCAGAACGGAAATCTACAGCAGTCCGTTTTCCGCGGAAGCTCTGACGCTCACTGCTCGGAATATTCCGGTACAGTCGACAGGCAGTCTGGTTTAAACATGGAGTGGGATAGTAGTTCCCATACGCAGGAATCATCAAGTCCATCTCTAATCGTTTCCATTGTGTCAGTGTAGCAGGAGTTCAAATATTTTTTCCGGAGTGTTGATTCATGCGAAATATTGAAGTTGCAGTATTTATGTAGGAATGCTTGGAACTTTGGAACTCCAAGTTTATACCACTGTATATGTTTGCAGCAACCATTGCCATGCACAAATTTTTATTAAATTCACTTGTAGAAGACAAATATTTCAGCACCACTTGTGTAAGAAGAACTTTTTCTTTTCGACGGAGCACGTTTTTTATTTCTCACATGAAGTCCAATTTTTAAATGCTATTCTAATTGTGACTTCATGGAGTACCCAATGCTTTTGTCACACACTTTGGACTGCACGATTTTACCATTTTAGTAAAGGAATCGTCAATTGAAATCCAGTCTTTTAACTTGTATGCGAATGGCAGTAGGCTTGCTACTTGTATTACTTGATGTCAAAATAAGTTTCTTAAAAAAACAAACAGAAAAAAACTATTGTTTTCTTTTAGAGCAACTGATTGGGGGTGTTTGTGCGAAACGGTCATACCCACAGGGTAATTTTCATTATTTACTTCACTATGTTAGCAGTACAATGACCCACCATTCGCATTGGTATTTGTACCTACTTTACCGTTACTTCTCAAGGGATATAGCCAACAAACTAGTATCTCCTTTTTTATATTGATTGTATTATTTTATTTCTATTTGTCTTGTTTGTTTGTAATTATATTCTTTATACTGTATATTTAAATTTAAATTAAATTTAAATTTACATTTAAATTTAATACGATTCGCGGACTTTTAGCTTTCCTTATAGCTACATATGTAGGAACGGAATATGTACCGTAAAGTGGGGTGACTTTGAACGCCGAGGTGACTTTGAACAGTAATTTAGAAAGGCGTTAAGTTACTGTTCAAAGTCACCTCAGCGTTCAAAGTCACCCCACTTTACGGTAATTACATACAATCCGGGCTCTAGTCATAACAAAATAAAAAAGTGTTTTGATTACTTTAACCATCTTTTTCCACATTTGTGTAAAGATCGAGTAATGGTCTTTTTAGTACTTTCGTATGAGCGAAGAAAAATGTTAAAAAATTCATCTGTTATTAGCACTGAAATAATGAAGGGAAACATCACATTTCGAAGGCCAATCAGCACAGAAGCGCGATTAGCACTGTTAAAATTAACTTTTCATCGCCCATTTTAAGAATAATCTGTCTGGACTACGCACCAGCACATGTTGAGTGGGAAAGTACTGAGAGCAGCCAACACACTTTTCTCCGAAGACCAGCGAAGACATACGAATGCTGACGATCGTCATCAGCCGTCTCGGAAATTCCGCTAGGGTCGTGTCGCGAGAACCCTGTCCGTCAGGACCGGCAGCCGGTTGCTTCCGTTCGGACAAGTGAGCGTTTGCCGTTTAAAATACATGCATACGTCTCTCGCAGATTATTTCCGGTTCGTTCCGTTCCGGTCGGTTCGTGCCAGTGAGTGTCAACCTTTACAGGTGCCCACACTAATAACGAAATAAAAAACCGGAGTGTAAAGATGTATTACTAATAGTATTAGTATTTGATATTTGTGATGTTGTAAGTCATATCCTCAATATATATCATAATTTAAAAACGAATTCAATTAAACATATCTACATTGCTATAAGCGTGGATTATTTCTCTTTAACAATATAATATATCATTAATATTTCTAACATTGAGGAATAACGAAGTACATTCAAGACAAGAAGTTACTTCCAAAATTTTCACTGTCCTCGAAAATGCAATGTAGATAAACATTTTGACAGTTCAGCTTCTAACTGTGAAAGAGAATGAGTAGAACACAACTCGTCTTAGATCGTATATCACACTATTTTATATTTATACTCCCATTTCATATTTGTAACAGTTCCTCTATTAAGTAACAGTGGAAGGAATCACAGTATCCAGAGATAATCCACCAAAACACAATCTTATACCACAAACGTTTTATAAGCATCGGCTAGATTCATACTCAAATTTTGATTTTCCAGTAAAGAAATGCTTTTCGTAGGTATATACAAGGAAAAACTAAAGCTTCCGTAGGAAGAAAGCAACTTGTGACAGTTTCGCACCGTATTTTTTGGACTCCTTTCAATCCTGTCCCTGGATCCCTCAACCGATGGGAACTGCATACGTCGCTAGACTTTCTGGTACCTTACTGGAAGCGGAAACGACGTTGTCACATAGATATAATCCCTAACGTTTCTTCCATGCGTATCTGCCTGCCCGTTCACCTGCCCACACTCCAGTTGATTGCCTGCCAAGCTAGTGAGGGAAGGAGTAATACTGTTAGTAGCAACATCGCGCTCTGACTCTGTATCTTCCACGTGCTTCACTAGAGACGTCAGAAGTATTTTTTTCTGCGGCCTTTGTATAATAAGTTATTTCAAGAGTTATAATTTATTTATGACAATTTTATTATACAAAATTTGTTTTCCATTACAGATACAAAGAAAACATGAAGAAACTTTTGAATCGACTAAGTGATCAACCCGAAAAACCAGTACACCGCGCAGCCTGGTGGATTGAGTACGTCATCAGGCACAAAGGAGCTCGTCACCTCCGTTCAGGAGCTCTGAACCTTGCATGGTATCAGTACTTCTTGCTCGATGTCATCGCTTTCGTCATTATCGTGCCTGTCCTCACACTGTGGATTGCTTATCGTATCATTATATTATTTACACGCAAAACTGTGTGTACAAAAAGTTTCAGACATAAGAAAGACTAACATAAAATCACTTGTGTTCTTACATTAAATAATTAAAACGTGTTTCAAAATTACGATATATGAACAGTGTTATGTAAAATTAAGTCAACGCACCAGGTGGTACTTTTGAGTAGATTAAACATAACGTTTATGCTCGACCATGCCGAAATGTAGTAATTATACACCTGGTAACAGTCCTTTAATGCATGTCATTAAAGTACACCTATTCATTAAAGTTCAGGTTTTCGATTATTCTCGGATATGCAATCGAAAGACAACTAGCAAAACGTCACGCAGGCTAGAAATCCAATACTGTCGCAGAAGGTTATGTTCTGTTACTATAATAATTAGCGTTAATTGTAAATAATATTCAAATAAATTCAATTTGTCATCTCGTTTTTCAATGTCGAATTCAATTTCAAGGTTATATCAAGTTTAACATTTATCTTACTAGATTATATCAAGGTCGTCGACATTCGTTGCCCGGAAAAAATCAGTACTTTCGCGTCTGCGCACATCTCACAATTTACGAGATTGCACAAGGTCAGTTCGCTCCCCAGTCACATAACCATAACCAAATTTCAAATTAGAAATATGGTCGAGCACAAAAAGTCGTATGAAACTTGCCTATAATGGTAATTATGACGCTCGTATGAAAATTATGAAACTCGCTTGCGCTCGTTTCATAAACATCCTCGCGTCTTAATTACTATCATTATAGACTCGTTGTATAATGTACTATTAACATATTGGCAAAAATCACTAACACAAGGTTATATACCACAAAATACACGTAATTTTATTCAGAAAATATCACAGAAGTTAAGTAGGCCTATAGATATAAATATTATTTGTCGACTGATATGAGAGAAAGACCACCCCAAAACTGACAATATATGAAGAAATATTTTTATTGTAACAACAGCACCGAGGAGGCAAAAAGGGACAATTTGACACCCATTATTATTTGGGAGCTTATTTTCAAGACGACACTTGTCCATTTTCGTGTGGAAAATCACGAAAAACAGTTTTCAGGCCTCAAATTTCTTACCAGCTAGGTAAGAGGCATTATGAAACCAAGTAGTTTTGTGTATTTAGAATCAAATGGAAGCATGAAAGTTTTTGTTCCAAAGATGGGACTAATATTTTGTCGCAATTTTGCTGTGGAAAGGTGTCAGTTTGATTCCAATAGTCACTTTTAACGCAATATTTTAATGGTTTTAGAGGGCGTTCTAGAAGTCGAATCACAACAGTTGTATGTAGAGTTATATTTGAAGAATATATGGACACAGGAAGATCATTTTCGTTATCAGATGGACACGAGACAATTTGAAAATGAGTTCCTCATTTTAAATATTTTTATTTATGTTATCGTGAATATTGTGAAACAAGTGCGTCAACAAGTATATTCTAGTGTAAGTACGCGAAGGAACACAAGTAATTAATATGTTGTTATTTTTTTGACTTGACAATCGCCAGTTTGCTTGCATTAGATTCTGTATTTTCCTCCAAGATGGCATGATCGTGGTCTGATTGGTTAGTGCTTAATTTTGATTGAACAATCTATAGAAAGTGGAATGACTTTTCCTTCCCTTGATCGCATAAAGTAACGAATATGGTTTAAACCATTCTTTTTTATTAAAGAGTTCCATTTTACCCATCCTCCTGTCTGAATATCTCCTTTTCTAATCTTTTATTATTATTATTATTATTATTATTATTATTATTATTATTTCTTTTTTTTTCATTTTATGGGTTTACACATTTTTGCATAACACCGTCCATATAACTACATTTTCCTGCATTTCTTAGCACATATAAGCTTAGTGGGTTAATTCTGTTTATATAAAGTTTAAAATATTTTTGTTTTTGTGCTTAACATTATGCAATAAATATATTCATTCGTTGCTGGTCTTTCACTTCAAAACCAGCATTCTACAATCTTTCCTATACACCTAATTTATTTTCGTTTTATTCTGCATTTTAACAGCTCTTGGAGCTTCCTTTTCAGTCAATAAAACATCTTAGTTTGTACTAAAGACCCTGAACAAAGTAGTTGTGTTGATGTAGAGACAACGTAATTAAAACATTAGTTGCTTGTTTCCCAGTAAATTTTTTCTTAAACATTTTGTAACTGTTCCAAAGACTACTTCCATTTGCTCTGTTTTTGTCATTTACACTATTACCGTAGCCATATGAAATATCATAGCTCGCATACTCAAAGGACTTCAGGGAATATTTATGCCACAAATTATTTTCAACATATTCAATACAAGATGTCTCGAAAGTGATTGTAAGTAATGTAAGCATAAGATGTACGCACTGGTATAAGCAAAAACGTCTCTGTCAGCATTTGTCCACAAATGCACAGTTTGCGTGATACTGAAAATCTTATATTAAGATCCTTCTATTACTAAAGAAGTACCGGTGCATAAACACGTAAAACCGTAAACCTTCTTAAGACTTATTTCACAAAAGATCACATATTTCAGTTTTACTGACTTCAAGAAATGAAATGTTAATTGTGATAAAATGCTTGCCTTTGTAAGCAAAACTGAACTCTTCTCCGCACTGAATTTCGAATTCTTTGAAACACTCACAGATCATTTCTCAAATTTCTGACAGCTGTCTACAATTCGATGCTGCAATTCTGCAACCAGGTAAAATGCAGAGCAGTATACTACGGTTTTCACATGATCACAGGCAAAGAAAAAGTCAATGGTTGAATTTCAGTCAGGTGATCTTGGAGGCCAAGCTACAGGGTCATCTCGACCAGTCTATTGTTTACCTAACTTCAAACTAGATGTTGTGTCGTAGCTCTGGAAAAATGCAACAACCCCTTACAGAAATTCACAGTATAGTACAAGTATAGACTTCCTACTTTAAATAAGTGCACAGTAATCACTGCAACACTACAAACAGTTCAAAAACTATTGAAATTCTTAAGAAAATACGCAGCGCATATTACAAATTTTATTCTTGGCCAGCACAAACAAATGAAGATGGAATCAATCATTTTTCGACATCCGTGAAACAATGCAGTATTACTAGCAGACGCCTAGAACTGTTTTCTACAGTACGCATGTCCTTGAAAACTTTCGAAAAAATTATCACGAATATATGTATATCACGAAAATACCTTTCCTTAGTCTACACAATTAAGAATTTATGAGACATACATGCACATTCATAATTTTACCCTAAGTGTGTCTTCAATAACTGAAGATTAATTGCACGTTATCTAGTTTCACTGCACTTGCCACAGGTCATAAAACATCGAAGATGACATAGAGTACAACTACATTAGGTGAAGACGATATATAACACAAGCAATTTGATGCATTATGGTTCGTACACAACGCCACAACGCATGTACGAATAATAACTCCGATCGTCGAAGGAAAACTGAAACTGTAAGTTATTTTACATCAATATTTGCAATAGCGAATTTCAATATACGAGGGTCAATCAATAAGTTTCCGAACTGCCCTGTATGTAAGCAACATTGAGGACATAGGAAATGGCGAAGTTATCTAGAACTAGGGAAAAACCTGGGGCCTGCATTAAATGCCTCACTTGAAAGGCAGAGAAGAAGACTAGCCATATGGCGTATATGGAAAGATTACAGCAAAAATCGCAATATTCGCATAAAATCACGTGTAGTAGCTCAGTTCTTAAAGACAATCTGGCGCTGTTTCATAGACTGACTCAACAGGCATTGAAGCTATGATTTTCAGTGCCACACGCATTTATAGTATGTTTAGCGGTACAATAAATACATGTGCAGTTCGGAAATATATTGATTGACCCTCATACAGGAAAATCTAGTTTGAAAGAGAACTGTTTATTTCACACCAAGTCAGAGCGACATATAAATACGGTTTGAACATACTGCAAGATTAACTTTCGAATGATTAGGAACCAGTTCAACAGAACATAGAGAGGTGGGAGCACTTAAGAAATGTGCTAACTTGTCCAAACATGCTTTAATCAAAATAAAATAGCTACAATTTTAACGTCTAGTATAAATGCGCTTCATACATTTACTATGCATTTTTTCTTCAGTAATAAATTCATACATTCAGATATGTTAATTATCATATTCTATATTATACATGTTGATCTGCAATTGTTTCCAAATGTTCGCAACATATCTCGTGAGAAATAACATAAGGTAGTATATAAAGACGGTGCGTGTCAGCTCTGTATTCACCTGGGTTGTATGAGTTTTCTTTATCAGAGTCCTCTAACCATAAGAACACTTGTATAGAGAGGCAGCGCTCTTCACGATCACATGACTTACATGTTCCCCATATCCCGCAGCTGACCTTGAGGATTGTGGGAAATGTTAAAACGTATTCAAAGTCATAAGAAAAATCATGTGAAGGTGAAATGACATTTTATTACAGATTAAAGTGAACAAAAATACATAGACTTTAAACTTGATTAAAGGAAAAGGTTTACTGTTTACAAAAGCGAATTAATTTATATGCGATTAAGTTTAATTTTCCAGTACATGTGCATTATTATATACTAATCAGAAATATGTGTGTGTTACTTATAACCAAGGTTCACTGTGGGCATTTACGTATACAGAACAAATACATCTTAACAAGTACTGTTAGTAAAGGTAAAGTCAAAACCATGACAGGCCAAATCGGCCCATAGATTGGCGAGGGATTAAGGCTCCAACCTTAACAGACAATCGGCATTTTATGATAGTAGGGAAGTCAGTCCTATGTTCACGCCGACTTTAACCTCAAGGAAATGCCCCTGGTACGCATTTCTGTTACACACTAAGTACGGCCTTTGGTTCACTCAGTTTCGTCCACTTTCTTTTCGTCCACAGATACATTTGTCCATTTCATCATTCGTCCATTAAGTTTTGTCCACTGACCATTTAATCCATTTTCATGCTTCGTCCATTATGTTTTCGTCCACTGACTATTTCGTCCACTATTGCAAAAAAAATAGATAACATGAAACATATTTCATTTGGTGAAAAGATAATTCATTCAAATTTAAATGTATTGTTGAATGTACATACTGTTTGTATTATAAATATGATTAGTCATCATTTTCTTCTTCTTTGACGGGTGAATTATTATTGGTCACCAACAAGGGAAGAAAGAAAACTAGAAGAGTTACCACTGCAGCATCCTATTTTAGAGGAAAAGGAAAATGATGTACTGGAACTTCTGCAAAATTTTGCAGGAGAAATTGGCAGGAAAATTAAGCATTATGTCTGGAATAGTACAAACCACTATTGCTTGCTACTGGAGGTAATTATGATGATGATGATGATGATGATGATGATGATGATGATGATGTGAAAGAAAATGGTAAAATTGATTTTGATTGTGGGCGAGATTATTTTCCACTTAATCTTTAACAAAATGATTTTTAGTTTGTTAAATAACCGTCATATTTATATTGCAAAGGCTGATATTTCTTTCAGATTATTTCACATAGGTAGGCCTACATGGTTATTACGTCATAATGTGTTTTAACTGTTAATAACATTGTGTTTGTCAAATGTTATTTTATTCAAAACTTTATTTGTCAATTCTTTTTATTTAAAACATTGTTTGTCCAGAGTTTATATTCAAAACGTTGTAAGTTCACAATATTTTCATTTGTGAGACTTAAGTACTGAAAGGGGATTTTTGAATTTAAGACCATTACTCACTTAGTGTCTACGCAACTTACTGGTAAGATAAAACCATTCATGATATATGTTGTTTAAGTGTCAAAAAAAAAAAAAATATATATATATATATATATTTTCATTTTTATACATTTCTTCCCCCATGGACAAATATGTTTTTTAACTCAAGCTCCTCATGTGAGAATGAACTGACGACAAGCAAGTTAATATACAGGGTTACATAAGCTTTTATAAGAAACCACCGGCACCTAGTGTGTTTAATGTAACTGGAACTTGCAGTACACATAATCACCAATGCTTGCTTCCTCACGCAAAAACGCTAGAAACAGCTGCGTTCCGAAAAAAATAACCGTCATATTACTTAGCCGCACCCGTTATACAGTGCGATCAAGAAGTCTCTCCGCAGTGCTTGAGTAGCCATGGTGTAGCCGAGACTCCACTAGGCAGAGAATTCAAGTGGCAGCACTGGCCGCAAAGCATATGATGGACAGGGGATGTGAGGTTGTCAAACCGGAATGAATGGGAGAGTGCCAACTTTCTAAAGGATTACATACCAACGTTCTACAGGATTACTACAACTAATGGAGCTGCGGAGGGACTTTACGATCGCACTGTATTATTCAGATTATTGTCTTCATCTTCACTTATGACACAAACTAAGTTCAACCGTGAGGGACTTGTTCCGATATATTAGATAGCAAAATTATTTCACTATCTGCATTTTCCTTCTTATCCGTATGATTCTTCTCTTTACTGATATTTTAAATTAAATTCAGCAAGAGATTTAATCTAACTGGAACTGAGTTTTCTGCATGTTGTCTGCATTTTTTATAAACATTTTCCAAATCCACTGAACATTATAGAATGTCGTGCGTTCCTATTAATACTTACACAAGAAACAAAAATAAAAGATTAAAAAAATTATGGAAGTTGAACTGCACCTTTATTTGGATTCTTTAGTCTTTTATGCCCTCTTGGTGAAAATGTAAAATATCAATTTTTGTGCCCTTATATATTTTGTGTTTTGGCGGCCTTTTTTTTCCATGACAGTCAGCAAATAATTTACGTCCTGCTTTCTGAAATGCAATATGTATTTCCAATATATTCATATGCTCGCCTAGTTTTTCAATTATAACTTCTGTGGCCGGAAGGAAAAAGGTCTTAAGTCAATTTTTTGTGAAAATGAGATGTTTATATATTCCCAAAGCGGAAACAATTCTCTACAATCTGGAAAAACGGTTAAAGTCAAATAAGACTTCTGACTGGAATTATAGAGCGTTACCAAATGTCCTAAGTACTTTTTAAATCGAGCACACACAGAATAAAGGACTTAATATTTAATATTTTATTCCTTACAAACATCACACGTTTACTTTCCATGCTTGCCTATTAAAAAGGTCTAACTTATATTTTAGCTATTTTATCACATACTGATGCCCTTTCCTTTTAAAACTTTAAGCACCAGGGTAAACAGTCCTTTATTGTTTAAGATCTATTTTGCATTCCTAGTAATTTACATTTCTCATTTATTTTGACATGAAAAAGTTCTTATATTTACATAGTCCCTTTTACTCCGTTTGGGTTCTAGCCTTAAAAGGGCTTAAGTGCGGCTATTTTTGGAAATAATCAAGGAAATTGTTAAATGACCAATATTACCTATTTTAGAAGAAAATATATAAACAAATAATATCCAGGAAAAACCTCTTAATTAAAAAAAACTCTATAACTGACACCAATTTCAATCTTTCTACTGCTCTCCTGAAAAGTATAAAATCTTTACTTAAGACTTTTTTCTTTCCGACCACAAACTTTTATGAAAATACTGGTACATATATATTTTTTTCTAAAATTATCGTTATTTAGGTGAAACATGGATTTTCAATTTTAACTTTCTTTACAATCATATAAAATCTGTAATTCAAATTAAGGAGATCAATCTCTGTAAAATACAATTCTTACATTTTGTGTAATTTCATTTTGAATCAAGAGATTACTTTGGTTATCATCCAAATGCTTGCTTAAAAGTATAGCTATTGTTGCAAGCATAATTTCATGAAAAGCCTCACCTTGTCATAGTAAGAGTGTCCAATAATGATACGGATTTAACTAACAGAGACATCTAGTTTTTTGTTAGCTTTCTGATTGGTAACATACGTGAAATTGCATTCCAGTCTGAAGCTGAAACGTAAAAATTTAGTGGAAAATTACCTACCATAAAAATTACAATCTGGGAAGATCTCTTCAGCTGTAATGATAGAAATTTTCTATGGGGAGGTAGATTTGATAGAAAATTTTTGGTCTTCGAAGTTGGGTGGTTTATCAAGAGGATGGCAACTATTTATAATCAAAAGGCTTTCATCATGATCTTCGCAGAGTGCATCAGGACGGATCATAAAAACGATTACTAAATGCATAGTATAGGCCCATTTAAAACCGAGCACTAGAAAGTACTTATGAAACGTACATGCACATTCATAATTTAAAACCTTTGTATGACTTAAATAACTAAAGATTATTGCACTTCAACTAGTTTCACTTCACTTGCAACAGGTCATAAAACATTCGCTAATGACGTCATCGTAAATCTACATTATGTGAAGACCCTATATAATACAAGCTATTTCATGCATTGTGGTTTGTATACAACGCATGTAATAACTGCGATCGGCGAAGGAAAGCTGAAACTGTAAGTTATTTTTATACCAATATTTGCAATAGCGTATTTAAATAAACTAAGGTCGATCAATAATTTTCCGGACTGCTCTGAATGTAAGCAACATAGATGACACAGGAAACGGAGAACTTATCTAGAACCAGGGAAAAGCCTGGGGCCTGCATTAAATGCCTCACTTGAAAGGCAGAGAAGAAGACTAGCCATAAGGCGTATATGGAAAGATTACAGGAAAAATAGCAATAGGTTCTTGATATGTTCGCATAAAATCACGTAGCCTATAGTAGCTCAAGCGAACAGCATTAAATACTTGGTGTACTATAATATTTATTATCCCCAAAATTTGCCCAATTCTCATTCTTATTATATTAGAAATATATGCGTTAAAATACGTTAAGTTACATTACACAATATCTCAGCATTGCTAAATAATTTACAAATAAATAACAGCTTTAATTTAAACTTAGCGACAATCTTAGTTGGGCTTTTGTAGTCGGCACAGAAAAGTTTACTTTTTCCGCCTTCAAATTGACAAGCCAATATATATATATATATATATATATATATATATATATATATATATATATATTTGAACTAGTAATGGAAATTACGGGAAAACGGCTGAACGGATTTTAATGAGTGACCCCTCATTTTCATGCCTGGCATCCAAAGTTTTTCGGAAAAATAGTAGTTTTCAGTGAAATGTCAATTTTCCTACATAATTTTCCTATTTTCCAAAATCCATCTGTTGTCAGTTTTGAGAACTAATTTTATTGAATCACGGCCGACTTGATTGAATTTCAGAACAAAACACACACTACAATAAACAATAGGCTATTACACGAAGGCCAGGACCTACAGGATTGCTGACATGTTTAGAGCTCAATTCAATTTGTTATTAAAAACTGATTCTGCAGTGTATAATTTTCTGAGTACAGCTGTGTATTGGATATTCAAATCTACGAAACTTGAGGTGGTTTGATGACATTATTACCATTAGAAATTAAATATTTTTATAGTTAATATCATGATGCGTCTATTCTTCATTAATTTTACATAATATTGATGCTATATTGATGACATGAAAGTGAAACGTTTTGAGGTTATGTAAGTAAATGTAGAGATTATCTTAATTTAGATCTTCATTTCTATAATTTACTGAGTGACTGCTATATATAACTACAAAACATAAGTAAGATAATAATATTGTTATTAATAATCAAATATTTTTATACTTATTAAACCAGTGGGGTTGGGTCTTTTTCATATACTTAATGGCGGTGCAGTGTAGATATTTATATGCGTCATTCTCTTCAGTATTGGCTGCAGAGAGCGCAAAAATTACAGTTCCTAAGGAAAGATAAAAAGGTATTACTTACTGATAAAATAAGAGGCCTAGAAAATTTTGTAGTCTCCAGATCATTTCAGCAAGATCTCTTAGTAGGATAAAATGATTTTACGCTCTACATTTCAAGTTCTACATGTAGCAGCTATACGAAAATGCTATTGTTCAAAAGCTTAGCAAAGCTGACTCCACAATGACCTGAAATAGCTACTGCTATCGTCCTGACATTGTTACTTGCGTTTTCGCGTTGAAACTCAAAAACTGAAGCTGGATAGGTTCAAGAAAAAGTATTTGGACTAAAAAAGTCCATTCAGAGGGAGTATGTTTCGTTATTATGGAAGCAAATAACTATCAAAAAGACAAGTATTCTTCATTGAAAATAAATCTGAAAAAAATTTTATTTGAACATCTAACGAACTTAGTTTGCAGCAGCATTTGCTGCACAAGCCAATATGTGTATTAAATTGAACGACGATCGGTACAGAGTACAGAGAGAACAATTTTTGGATAAAGCATATGTAGTCCAAAACATGTTGTAATGTCAGCAGATGAAACGTTCTAGACGAAATGGCTGCAGATAGACTTAATACAAGAAATATTAATTTCAATTATGTCAGCCAATGAAAGGTTCTGGACGAAAAGTCTGGAGATAGACTTAATTCAACAAATACTAATTTAAATTATGTCAGTTAATGAGCTTATTGTATGAAAAGAATGTTATTGCTACCCCATTGTGTTTCAGGTGAAGAATAGTAATTAACGTTTCAAAAAGCCTTCTCACGTAAGAAATGCTTTCTTTTGATGTTTTCAGAATCGCCAATATTTGAAATATGAAGGTGTACTACGTATTTCTCAAACTGGTAATCTGTTTCACATCAGCTAATACAGCACGCATTTTGGGAGTATTTCCAATTCCTTCATTCAGCCATCATATTGTTCATCGAGCAGTGATGAAAGAATTACATTCTCTTGGACATCATGTCGTTGTCGTCACATCCCACCCTATGCAAGACTCAAGTCTCCAGAATTACACCGAAATAGACATATCTGATACTGAGCTGTACTGGTCAAAGAGATTCGGTACAGACAAAGATGATGACCCATATCAGAAAAAATTCATTTGGAATATTCTACAAATCACTGAATATATGTGTACCATTATATATAACAATCAACAGCTTCAGAAAATACTCTTAGAGCAGAATTTCGATTTGGTGATTGTAGAATGGCATTCAGCGCCTTGCACATATGGGTACAGTTACTTTCTATCAAGCCCTTTGATTGGGATCTCCTCTACTGGCACTTACGATAGTGGTCATGATTCTGTTGGGAATCCAACACATCCCGCTTATATACCTAATGCAGTTCTTCCACATACTGATCATAAAACGTTTTGGGAAAGAATTTCCAGCGTGTGGAATGCTCTATGGTTCAGATGGTTGTGGCATACCATAATATTACCAAGCCATGATGCAATTGCAAGGCAGCAGTTTGGAGACTCCATGCCCCACATAGGAGATATTGAGAAGAATTTAAGTTTGCTGATATTGACTCTCGACTCATTATCATTGTACACACGGCCGAACGTACCAGCTATCGTCGAAATAAGGGGATTGCATCTGCAGCAACCAAAACCTCTACCAAAGGTAAAGTTTATTCATTCATTTATTTATTTATTTATTTATTTATTTATTTATTTATTTATTTAAGTAGCTAGCTAGCGAGTATAAATTAAAATTACAAAACAAAATTGTTTCTAGCCACTATCTAGCCAGGCTTGTGTACAATGTGGACTTAGCCAATAATCTATATATATAATTTGAACTGGTAATAGAAATTACAGGAAAACGGCTGAACGGATTTTAATAAATGACCCCTCTTTTTTGAGCTTGGAACCTAAAGTTTTTCGGAAAAGTAGTAGTTTTCAGTGAAATGTCAATTTTCCTACATAATTTTCCTATTTTCCAAAATCCATCTGTTGTCAGTTTTGAGAACAAATTTTATTCAATAACGGCTGACTTGATTGAATTTCAGAACAAAACACACACTACAATAAACAATAGACTATTACACGAAGGCAGGATTGCCGACATATTTAGAGCTCAATTCAATTTGTTATTAAAAACTGATTCTGCAGTGTATAATTTTCTGAGTACAGCTGTGTATTGGATATTAAAATCTATGAAACTTGGGGTGGTTTGATGACATTATTACCATTAGAAATTAAATATTATTATAGTTAATATCATGATGCATCTATTTTTTCATTAATTGTACATAATATTGATGCTACATTGATGACATTAATGTGAAACGTTTTATGGTTATGTAAGTAAATGTAGAGAATATCTTAATTTAGATCTTCATTTCTATAATTTACTGAGTGGCTGCTATATATAACTACAAAACTTAAGTAAGATAATAATATTGTTATTAAAAATCAAATATTTTTATACTTATTAACCCAGTGGGGTTGGGTCTTTTTCATATACTTAATGGCGTTGTAGTGTAGATATTGATATGTGTCATTGTCTTCAGTATTGGTTCGAGAGAGCGCAAAAATTACAGTTCCTAATGGCGGTGTAGTGTAAATATTGATATGTGTCATTGTCTTCAGTATTGGCTCGAGAGAGCGCAAAAATTACAGTTCCTAAGGAAAGATTAAAAGGTATTACTTACTGATTAAGTAAGAGGCCTAGAAAATTTTGTAGTCTCCAGATCATTTCAGCAAGATCTCTTAGTAGGATAAAATGATTTTACGCTCTACATTTCAAGTTCTACACGAAAATGCTATTGTTCGAAAGCTTAGCAAACCTAACATTTTTTTAACTTTTGCCTACAATCCACAATGACCTGAAATAGCTATTGCTATCGTCCTCACATTGATACTTGCGTTTTCGCGTTGAAACTAAAAAGCTGAAGTAGGATAGGTTCAAGAAAAAGTATTTGGCCTAAAAAAATCCATTCAGAGGGAGTATGTTTCATTATTATGGAAGCAAATAACTATCAACAAGACAAGTATTCTTCATTGAAAATAAATCTGAAAATTTTTATTTGAACTTCTAACGAATTTAGTTTGCAGCAGTATTTGCTGCACAAGCCACTAGTCCTATATAAAAGTCAATGTGGCTATGTATTTATGTATGTTTGTATGTATGTGTATGTATGTATGAATGTATGTATGTACTCTATACATATCTACACGCTTTGACCGATATTTGCCAAAGTTTGCACATTTAGCCTTTATAACCAGGAGTAGATCAAAGGCTACATTAAAATCGGACAGATGGACGTTAAATTAATAAAAAAAATAATAAAATAAAGTTATATACGATCAAACATTCATCTATACTAATAATAAATCTGTAACCGAAATTTTTCTGGTAATTTTCGATTTTCCAAAAATAATTGGTGTCAACATGTATAATTAATCATCCTGAAACCGAAAATCGCTTTTTTGAAATTTTTGTTTGTATGTCTGTCTGTCTGTCTCTGTGTCTGTCTGGATGTTTGTTACCTTTTCACGCGATAATGGCTGAACCGATTTATATGAAAATTGGAATATAAATTAAGTTCGTTGCAACTTAAATTATAGGCTACATGTCATTCAAAATACTTAATTTAAAATCAGGATTATAAGGGGGTCTTAATTAAATAAATCTAAATATCTCGCTTATTATTGATTTTTATAAAAAAACATTACATAACAAAAGTTTCTTTAAAAACTATTTCCGATAAGTTTTATTCTATGCAAAATTTTGATAGGACTAATATTACTATGATGTACCGAAGTACATAATATTTCCCACAAGTTTTTATGGAGAAATCATTGCAATAAGTGAAAGTCTCAGGAATCTTCTATGCCACATCAGTAAATTTAAAAATGCAGTTATATTGTCAGACTCCAAAGCAGCTATTCTATCAATAGTCTCTAAACACACACCTTCATCTCAAACAGCAGAAATAACTAAAATGCTCTCTCAATTAATATCACTCAATAAAATAATTGTATTCCAATGGATACCATCCCACTGTGGAATCCTGGGAAACAAGAATGCGGATGCTTTAGCAAAGAAGGGCAGCATTGCTACTTACAGACCTGTTACTAAATCTACATATTACTCTGTGAAAAGATTGATTAAATCTACATACTTAGACTTCAACAAACAAAATTTGATAACACAATCTCAAGGGAAAAAATGGAACACTCTGCATCAAAATCCACAGTTAATTCCCGATTTACCACGAAAATCGTCTGTAGCTGCATTTAGATTGGCAACAGGCCATGATTCTTTGGCCAAACACCTGCATAGAATTGGAATATATCAGTCCCCTAACTGTCCACTGTGCAACTTAAACCAAGAAATGGATTCGGAACACCTCAAAATCTGTGCTTCAGTGGCTGGTCATGATAATATCTTTGAAAAATATTGGAGTGCAAGAGGTCAAATGACTTTATTGTCAAACGCCTGGCATTAGAAAACAACAACATAACATTTCCGTGCAGGAATTCTGCATTACCATATGGCGACATATATCAGTTTTAAAATAACAATACTTTTTAGATCGTGACCAGGTCCGATTAAAATACGAGTAATAAAGATAAACAAATGACTCTGCATTTATTTAAGGCGGCCTTGGAGTCCTTGGACAACAATCGGATTAATATACGGATGATATGATAATATGTGTTTATAATATACTAATATTATCATATTATAAAGACAGAGTATTTGTGTAATGAATAATTTCGAGGGAAAAATTGTTCCGGAGCCGGGTATCGAACCCGGGACCTTTGGTTTAACGTACCAACGCTCTACCACTGAGCTACTCGGGAACTCTAACCGACACCGATCCAATTTTTCCCTCTATATCCACAGACCTCAAAGTGGGCTGACAACCGTCAAGCAACCAACTTCGAGTCCACACTAACTCCGTGTGACTTAAATTGTGGTTTTCTGTTAACGAACAGTGACGTGTATTATGCAAATCAAGATTTTCAGGTATAACTCCCTGTAAAGTTGATTTGAATAATTTCGAGGGAAAAATTGTTCCGGAGCCGGGTATCGAACCCGGGACCTTTGGTTTAACGTACCAAAGCTCTACCACTGAGCTACTCGGGAAAAATTGGATCGGTGTCGGATAGAGTTTCCGAGTAGCTCAGTGGTAGAGCGTTGGTACGTTAAACCAAAGGTCCTGGGTTCGATACCCGGCTCCGGAACAATTTTTCCCTCGAAATTATTCAAATCAACTTTACAGGAAGTTATACCTGAAAATCTTGATTTGCAGAGTATTTGTGTGTTTATATGAGGCCATCTCAGGAAACTATTTAATAGATTTAAATAATTCTTTCATCATTGGAAAGTGTAGTTCCTTTAGATGGACGTAGGCTTTATGTCATTACAGAAGCTCTTGAGTTAATCGAGTACTGGGCACAAATGCATATAAGGTAGGACTAAACAGAACCTTACGCATAGAAAACTTTATATATTGTCGAAACTATTAGCTATATGTTCTGCAGTTAAATTTGTGTCGTACTGAAATTGGAGGTACCGTACTGAAATTTGATGTCTGATTTGCGTTGCGTTTTTTTTTTTTATGAAAGAATGAAAGTTAGAGCTGGAATAATTGTACAAATATACGCGCGGCACATATTAAGTATTAATTATTCAGTAACACAACTGTACATATAGCTTAATTATGTATTTGAGTGAGCTATGGTAATGTATAGGAGGTACTGTTCTATGTAGTGCACAATACTCCATATTGAATAATTAAAAAACCAACATCTTTAGCATGACTTGTGGTTTGTAGGACATCTCAAACCCCAAACTCCACCCCTCTGAGCGCGAGATTTTATATACTCGGTCAGTTATGACCGAATGTTACAATAAAAACAATTAACAACATAGGTATTTCAGTCATAACGTCATACAATAGCAGATGAAACTATGAAGTGATTACATAAATGAAATACGACTATTTGGTCTATGGAGCATTCGTTTTCGTTGCAAGAATAATTCGCTTAACATGTTTGTAAATTAATCTTGAATACGTTGAGCTGCTGGAAAAGTTTTCTCTTTCTGAGATTCAAGAGCCCCCACAACGAATTAAAAACTTAGGTAGGTACTTATAGTAGTACATCCGTTATCAATACACGTTTTAAATAATATGGAGCAGTACAACACCTTATTTCAAATGGTATCGTTTGGTGACAAAACCTTCTTCCAGCTAAGAGTAACAACCTTCAGTTCTTACAAATGAAGGGGTCGGTGCAATAAGGTGCTAAGCCTCACTTTTGTGAAAATTGAGATTTATGCACAAACATACGTGGAATAATATTGTGCACTTTCTATCAAAAGATGGTTCTGGTATGATTATAAATTTCGCAGCAGTAAATGAATACCCTTTTTCTAATCAATGTTAAGAGTCATTTGTTTTGAGCAATAAGGCGCCAACCTATACCAAGTTGGAAGGAGAAAGTAGCCAAATGAACAGATTATAAAAAAATAAGTTAATTGAAACGATGACGTGATTAACTACACTGATGATTAGCATCGACGACCCAGATTATATTATATCTGACTGGAAATGAAGGCACATCGGAAGAGGTGAGGATTAATTTAATTTCTCATTATTAAAATAGTATTGAGGGATGACCCCTTCTTGCATCAAAGTTGAACATTATAAAAGTTACATATATATGAGTATATATGCATATATTTTTTTTTACTCCACTGTTTCAGTGTGAATTAAACATATCAAGGGAACCTGAGATCAGTCACATCAAATTCCCTCCAAACAGGAAAAGAAAGCGTCACCATCAAGACTGGGAACGTTTTAAACACAAGAGAAGGAAAAATAAAGGACAACAATATACTTCACTATTCAACAAAGAAGTTATTCAAACTAGAGCGATCATGATTTTGGTCGCATACAGTAGAGTTGTATTCTCGGAGATACTGTTCCACCGTTTATACTACAGAAGACTGGTCTAATTTAATTTATTCCGTGAAGTAACGGCTAGCGAGTCTGGCCGCGAAACCAGGTGGCTCGGGTTCGATTCCCGGTCGGGGCAAGTTACCTGGTTGAGGTTTTTTCCGGGGTTTTCCCTCAACCCTGTATGAGCAAATGCTGGGTAACTTTCGGTGTTGGACCCCGGACTCATTCCACCGGCATTATCACCTTCATCTCATTCAGACGCTAAATAACTTTAGATGTTGATAAAGCGTCGTAAAATAACCATTAAAATAAAATAAAATAAAATAATTTAGTTAGGTTGTATAAATGTTCAGAATAAATTTATGTTTCTTTATTCATTCGTAATTCCTCTCTAAGCAGTGTCCAACCATCTGGTGCAATAAGGTGCTAACCAACACAGACATCCCCGATTATCAAATATGCCTGTAATATAGGTCTTCCAAAATCGGTAAAAAGTTTCAAAATTACATGAATGTAACTTAAGAGTCACAGCTTCACATTGAAAGCAGTTTCAGCATTTAAATTTCAATATTTGGAATTATGCGTTTTTCTAAACTTTAAAATGCTCATATCTCAGAAGTAACTACGTGTGGGTTAACACCTTATTGCACCGAGCCCTTCAAATATATTCTATTTCAGACGCTGTTAGGTCTAACATAATACCAAGCTTAAAAGTAAAATTAATTGAACAAATCCATAATCTATTGTATGGTAATAACAGTTACATTCATAGTTCTAAATAGTAATTCAGGAGCAAACGATTTATAATTCATAATAAATTAAGTATTAACTATCAATAACAAAGTTGTATTTGGAAATATTACAGATTCAAGTCAATGATATTTATTTATAACAAGTGCAGCGAAGCGCGCGGATACGGCTAGTGTATAATATTAAAAGCAATCTTCTGCAGTCAACTGTTCTTTATTATTGTCTGTTGTATCCAACATCGACTTTCACAAGGCCGTGGAACAAAGAGCACGAAAGCATTGTTGATATATCATGAAGGCCAAAATTTAAACAATTCATGCAATAAGTATCTTTCCGCAGTCCAGAAACGTACTATGAGTTTCTCGATAGAGTTTAGATAGTGAGCAGGCTGTATTTTATCCAACTGAATTCTTTAATTCTTTGAACCCACATAATTAAATATGTAATTTTATATAGAAATATTTATTTATGCAAAGGAGGGGAAAACAAAGCATTTTACACATACGAAAAAGCAATTCAATGATATTTTTATGTTGCTAATGTTATTATGTGAATGTACGTAGTCCGAAAATGTGTTACTGCGAGATTCTATCTGTATAATCACGTTGCCTATCAGTTAAGCATTGTGGGAAGAACTATGTCTTAATTTCTAAAATATACGTATCCTAAAATATTATTTATGTTAAACAATGACATTGCGAATTTATATATTGTATTTTTATTTTGTATACAAAATAAGATATAATATAATTAATATGTCCTTAATTTATGAGATATAATTTCTCAAGTCATATTAAAAAAAAATGGGTATGACATACACTGGCGTACAGGGCTCAAGGGGTAAAAAATTTTCGAATATAAATTAAATTACATAACGTATATATTGATTCTTTGGTATGACCGATAGAGAGATAAATTTTTGCTGACGATGACAACCCAACGGGTTAAGACTGTTAACACGGGAATTCCCTATTTCATCGTCAGCTCTCTCTGAAGTTCAAATGAAAGCACACATGGTCATGAAATTACGTGAAATGTGTGTAAGGACAGCTTCACGTCAATGTACAGATCTTATATTATTTTATCTCTGCCTCTGTGTAACGTCACATTTGCTGTGGAGAGGAAAGAGATGGCAGAAAGGTCGTAATGCTTTTTAATACTTTAACGCCCACGAATAAGACAATCCACTTAAAATTTAATAGTCATTGACCACCAGAGATGAAATGTAAGATCTGTAGAACATTGGGTCAACGCTAAGTGGGTGTGTACGTACCAAGAGGTGTGTTTTTATTTTGCTGAACTTCAAGACAATGCTAACTCATTTAAAGTTCGTGTGACTGTAGCCTATATATATTGTCGTTGGTTTTACTTGGTTTATAGTTTGATTTTTTCTATTATTTTATTTTATTTCTGGTGGTGTAGAAGAGATGGTCTAGAGGTCTTAACTATACCAGATTAAATAAATAAAAATATATAGACTATATAATTAAATTTAAAAAACAGTTAAACGCAAGGCTCACGATGCAATTCTCGGTGCCTGATCTACAGCTGTTTTAAAGTGACTTAATCCTGGTAGGCATTAATTAATTCATGTAAGTGACGCTATGTAAAGAATCGACTTTATGAAAGAGGTTGTCTATAGTTGAGTTTCCGAGATTTCTGAAAAGTCTAACAACCATTTTAATTAAAAATAAAAGCAAAAATGAAAACCCGGGCAATGCCGAGTGTTTCCAGCTAGTATAACATAAAATTTACAAGGACAGTTTACTAAATACAGTAAGTAACTTAATTAAAACCAATAAATAACACACAAGAGCAAAAAAGAACAAATAGAAAAAAGAGAGAAAAAACACATTTAATACAAATTCACATTCAGACAGTAGCCACTGTTAGTGAATTAAAACATGAATATAGTCGACAGAAATAAACGGTAAGAAAATACACACATTTGTTAATATTATATATCATGAACAATTTTATAAATTTCCTTTTTATAAGTTTCAATTTTAAAATATTTGATTTTGGAAAATGGTTTGTAATTTTATTATAAAGTCTTAGGCCGAAACTAGCACCATGCATTTGTATGACATTTAGGCTCATTTAATGGGAAAGTAGACTTTTGTCAGCGAGTACGATATTCATGTCGATTAGATTTATGTTTTATTTGCTTTCTGTGGTAGTAAGTTAGTAAACTATATTTGTAAATTTCTTCAATAGTTAATACTTTAAAATGTGTATAAATTAAATTTGTAGGATAATCCATATTTTTAGTCAGACAAATTTTTATTAATCTTCTGTGAAATAAAATTAATGGATTAAGTACAGATGATACTACTCCATCCCAATTTATTGTACCATATTGTATTAATGATTGTACTAAAGCTAAAATATTATTCTCAATGCCTCCTTAGTGATAAAACTTCGAAGTATTATGAATTTATAAATTGTCTTTCTTATACTTGTACACATAAAATCAATTTGTTTATCCCAACGTAAATGCTGATCTATAATAATTCCTAAATATTTGACTTGTGTGGAAGGTGTTAGATGTGGGCAATTACAATAATTATTTGTTAATTCATCACATGAAGTATTATGTATACTAAGTGATAATTATTCATAGGTGGAGGTAAACCTTTCGTTGTTAAATAAAATGGAATATAGGTAGTTTTATTGGAATAGATATGTGTACTGCTATTATAATTTTGGAAATATTGAAGTAGGCAAGTACTTCTACACTCAAAAATTTCACATTACAAAACGTGAGGACAGTATACGGATTCAAAGTGGAGTAATAATAATTACAGCCATAATAAATCTCATTTTCGCTGTATCACGGTGAAGTTGAAGTGTCATGTCCAGGGTATAAGCATACATAATAGTTGTCGGACTTCCCATCTTAATGTGTATTTTTCAATGTCACTGTTTAACTAGTTGGTTTCACGTATTTTCTTAAACTTGTTTAATGTAACTTGTGACATAAAACTTAGTTGCAAAATAAGGGAAGCAATATTACTTTGAAGTGCCTAATATTGAACCATGACAAAGACAAGGGCCACGACAAGAAAAACAAGAACCACCATAAGTATCAAGAGAAATACAAGAACCGCAGTAATGAAGACAATGACAACGACAAGTACCACGATAAGGATCACGAGTTTGACTACTACAAACACCACGACAAAGATGACGATAATCACCACGACGACGACAAGAGAAGGACGACAACAGCGACCACGATAAGGACCACGAGAATTACCATATAAAGGGTCATAACAAAGACAACAAAGACCACGATGAAGATCATAAAAAAGACAACTATGACCATGATAAGGACCATAACAAAGACAAGGATCACGAGGAGAACAAAGATCATAATAAGGATCGATAAAGTAAACAAGATGACAAATACCACAATAAGGAACACGACCAAGACAACGTGGACCACGATTCAGGCCACGAAGAAGATGACAAAGATAACAATAAGGATAAAAATGAACCACAAAGACCACGATAACGGCCACAATAACGATCACGACAAGGACGATGATAACGACCACATGAAATACCACAAAGATCACGATAGAAAACAGAAAATGTAAGGACTATGAGAAGTATCACGACAAGAACCACGATATAGACCACGATAAGGATGACCACATAAACGAGAATAAAAGTAACGATAACGATCATGACAAGAATCACGATCATAACCACGACGAACATAAGGCCACTGTAAGGATCATAACAAAGAAAACAAAGATCACAGTAAGGACTATGACAAAGACAACAAGGGTCACGATAAGGACCATGACAAAGACAACAAGGATTACGATACGAACCTCGATAAGTATCACATGTACCACGATAATTATGATGAGGGTTGTGAGAATGACAATAACGACCACGATAAGGATTATGACAAACGACACAATAACGACCATAACAAAGACAACAAGGTCCACGATAACGACTACGAAGAAGAAAATACTGTAAGCATCACACTAAGGACTACGATAAGGACAAGGATCACAATAAGGAAAAAGACAAGAACAAAAAATCAGCGACAGGGATCGCAGCATGGACTACGGCAATCACAACTACAGAGTATCATGGTAAGTATCGAACAAGAGCCATAAGGGCAACAAAAAAGAATCACGATAACGATCATAAGGGTCATGATAATCACCAAAACGAGGATAACGAAAATAAACGGGACACGCATCACGATAAGGACCACGACAAGCATCATGATAACATTGACGACATGGACCACTATAAAGATCACGATAAGGAGCATAACAAAGAGTCACGATAATGATCACAAGAATCTTGACAAGGAACAGGACAATAATCACTGTAAGTGCCACGACAAGGATCACAACAGGACTACGACAATGATCATGATAACGATCTCGATACATTTTACGAAATGCGCCACCATGCAAAATTGGTAATATGAGAAATATGTTTCCAGCACAAGGAGAGGACATAATATTGTAGTAACGCCACAATTAGTCGTATCGTGCAATTAACTCCTGGCCGGTACAAATGATTATTTAGCACTGAAATAAATCTAGAAACATTAAAACTATTTAGTATCTTTGTACCATATATAGCTACCTTTCCGGTGTTCTCAGCAGATGAGATGGAATGTTATAATGTTTCGTTTATATTATTTTTTAGGTTTGCCGTCGAAACTGGCACGAATGTAAAATGATAGATCACTGTTCCTTGTAACCGATAGGACCTACAGGACTTTCTTGACGGAGCACTGGAAGGAGTTATCTACTTCAGTCTGGGAACTAACGTTAGAAGTGACAGAATGACAGAGGAGAAGAGGCAGATATTCTTGGATGCTTTCTCAGAACTGCCACAGTTCAGAGTGCTTTGGAAATGGGAAAGTGATGAGTTACCAGGACAACCCAGCAACGTCAAGGTGGCGAAGTGGTTACCGCAACAGGATGTTCTAAGTATGTAAACACATTGCACTAGGATATCAGAAATTAGTCATAATGCCACTAGGTCACTAATATATTCGTATTAGTGACTGATTTCGTTTCAATTCTATGAATTCTACGTATGAGATAAAAAGTTTTGATATTTTAAAAAGTTACGACCTTTGTTCACTTTGTCTTCTCTTGTTCTCCTTGTATTCCCTTTCTCCTTTCCTCGTTAATGATGTATATAATAGTTATTTCCAACATCTCACGTTATAGTATTTCATTATGTACAAACTGCAAGAGCAAGTATGTAATAACGTACATAATTATCTATCAAAAAATGAAACACATTTCACAGCCTATTTATCCTTGCACGTACAATTAAATTTATTTCAATATTACACAATGAAAACCTATCATAATACATACATTTTGTTTAAAATCTGCAGAGATATACTTGATATATTTCTTTATTTCTTCCTGTAACCACTACAGGTTGCCATTGATAAAGAGTACCATGATATAATAAATATAGAGTAAATGAACCATATTTTTGTTGTTACAGTGAAGAATAGCAAATTGAAATAGATTGAAACACATAGTAATATACGAAGTAACGTCAAGAAGATATGAATTAAAGTCATGGTCCATATGTATGATGCCTGAAAATAGCTATTGATCCTTTGAGTGTTCCAATTGTTAGATCTCTTAAAATAACTTTATGCAGGCCAAAAGATTTACAGAAGTCGACTAGAAATCGGTGTATGATCCCACGGGCTCCTATCATTAGTCCTGCAATGACGATGGATTCCAAATGGTATTTGTCCTTATAAAAATTTAAGATTCATATATGTTCTTTTTTTCTTCGTGTCCTTCTTCTGGCAGATGTTCATGCGATTCGAATCTCATAGCAGGGTCCATGATGAAACCTTAATGATAAGAAGGTTTAAATGCAATTATGTCGACTCTTCTATTACTGCCCACACTGGATATGCCGTGTACTTCTTCAAATACTGACTAACCTTTGTTCCTTAAGGCAGTTGCTATTATAGCTCTTACTGTATGATGCCGCGTATTTCGTAGTTCATGGTGTGGACAGGCCCCAGGACATGGGTAAAGGTTTCAATCATCCCTATCGAAGACCTGCAAGGCACATTACGTACAGCTGACACGTTTGCAGTCATCTTGACCGCTTCCCCCCCACTCACTACAGGAAAGACCCTTGTGATTCTGGATCCACTTATTTTTATGTTTCAGAACATTGTGATATGATACATTATTGATAATACTCCATCTTGTCCTGATCCAATACATGTATTTCATATTAAGTACAAACTCAATAAGTTTTTTTATTGGGTTATTTTACGACGCTGTATCAACATCTAGGTTATTCAGCGTCTGAATGAAATGAAGGTGATAATCCCGGTGAAATGAGTTCGGGGTCCAGCACCGAAAGTTACCCAGCATTTGCTCGTATTGGGTTGAGGGAAAACCCCGGAAAAACAATTCAACCAGGTAAACTTGCCCCGACCGGGATTCGAACCCGGGCCACCTGGTTTCGCGGCCAGACGCGCTGACCGTTACTCCACAGGTGTGGATCAAACTCAATAAGAAAATAAAATAATTACACAAGACAAATTACGAAGGTTGACCATCCTATGTATTTCATGAATTCTACTTCAGCTGCAGAATCCGTAATACACGCGATCGAGAAACTCCAGTAAGCCTACGTGAAGCTATTCTACGAGAGGTCAGTTGTGAATTGTGTTGTACCATATGCAGTACGTTTACTCTTAAATTCATATCAGGTATAGACTATTCGGTATCTCGTGAAACCTACCTGCACGTCAGGGAAGAAGAGAGTGGACTGAGAAATTTCCCTACCTCGCGACACTTCTACTCTTAGCAAGCGAGCTCACTTACACCCACCATAAGGTTCTTAATAAATGTTACGGCGCAAGGAAGCATTTGGTTTCACGAGATAAAGAATGACCTACAATGACTCTCTTTCCGACCTCAATGAAAAAATTATAGCTTGCCAGATTCAGTTACCACCCGACAAACATGGGACAACACACGGCTAGATTGAACCTTTCGATTAGGAAAACGTTCTCTGCTAACAGCGGCCAATGCACAAAATCCATGAACAAAAAGCATGTCTACATATTCTCTATGCAAATACGCAAATGACATCATAGGAGTCAAACCAGAACACTAGAGTATTGTAACGGCAATGTTCTCAACAGTGATACTGTCTACTATGGAATTAAATGCAATGCAAACTCAACATTGTAGTAATTAAATTGAATTAAATGTCAAGTGAACGTGTATTCAGTTGTGAGGTGTTGCGATACCCAGATAGTGCTCTGTGCAAAAGATCTGACGTAACACGTCAAGTATTGTACACTGAACAGCAGATCGTTCCAGTATTTCTCCCATTAATTTCTCCTCAACCGTTACACTTCGACGTAGGTAGGCTAAATTAGGTCAAATTCATGTAGTTTAACCAAAACTACGTCATCCTGAAGTATTTTGCATTCCTCCTGAGACACACTGTATAATGGTCTGAGACTTTGAGTCCTTAACTGTAAATCTGAAGGTAGAAGTACCTTTAAAAATAAAAATTTGTGAAAGGAATTGAATTACTCTATGAAGCGACACAATTGTGAAAAATAGCTCCAATGATGTTACTATGTTTTACAGTGATATTATGTGCTGTGTAAACTGGCATGGAACGTTAAACTCGAACTTTAGCATTTTGCCGTTTTTGAAAAGTTGTAATTTCCTGTAATATTGTTAATAACTTCATATTTTTGCTTAAAAACTTAGTAAAACAAATAACCGGAATTATTACGATGTACCGAAGTACATATGATATTTTCATGCAGAAATTCTGCGTCATCATATCATAAAACATGAGTGGAGAGACTTTTTCTCCGTTCCACTCAACATTCATCATATGATGACGCAGAATTTCTGCACGGAAATATCATATGTACTTCGGTACATCGTAATAATAATAACTTAGTGATATAAGACGGCGCTTATTTCGTCGGATCCCGGCCATATAGTCACTCATAACGAGTGCACCTCTGCACATGTGTGGACATTGTGCCACTGTCATATACATATATGACGCAGTGGATGAGGGTAGGCCACTAGAGGGAACTTAAACTTCAGAGGATTCGATCCGACACCGGGATGCGAATCCGGTGTGGTTTTAGTTGATAGAGCGTCAGCACGTAGAGCTGAAAACCCGGTTCAAATACCGGTGTCTGAGAGAATTTTTCTCCGTTGAACTGATCTTTCAAAATAACCGGAAGTTACAACATCAATTTCTTACTGTATAATTGTCTCCTACATACTTGTTTAACTATTGACAAAACAGAAAAATCTATAACGTCAGGTTTTATGTTCTGCCTTACAGGTCATCCAAATATCAAATTGTTTATATACCAAGGGGGATTGCAAAGCACAGAAGAAGTGATTCGAGCCTGCGTTCCTATCATAGGAATTCCAATCTTCGCGGATCAGAATAGAATTGTAATAAATATGGCTGAATTTGGTGCAGGAGTCTATGTTGACTTCAATGATCTCAAAAAAGAAACGCTACTGAATAAAGTTAACGAAGTCATCTACAACAAAACGTAAGTGAATATAAACGGACTACTTTGAATTTAATTGAAAGAGGAGAAGTGGGAGGAGAAATTTAAAAGTTACACAAAACGCGTACTCGCAAAGGGTTCGGGAATCAAAGAAACTGAATATGTGATCTCCTAGCCTGATGGCCACTTGTCTCACTCCGGGTTACGCTACTTCACTGAAGGACCTCAAGGAAATCTTTATAAATTTATAATAATTATTACACTATTATCTACAGTAATCTCACTAGAGATTTTGATTTATCTAGAGAAAATCAAAACTCGAATGGGATTTAATTGACTATTACACGTTTCTTTAGTCAGTTGTCCGAAGACCCTCACAGTGATACCAAAAGCAACACTTATGAGACAACTAGGCCAGGAGATAATGGGGTATGATGGCCAGTACCTTTTCCCCTCCATTGCATACATCGCCAATTATCTACATATCAGACGATTAGAAGAACTAATGTATTACTCTAATACAATAAAATATTAATTGACTTATTAAAATATGCACTCAACTTGACAATGTATTATTGTACCATCTCATCATTACAAATATTCCGCTAGATGGCAGTAGTGTGCTATTATCTGCTGTTCTCTTGTTACTGGATGTATATAATCTTCATTGGACTCTATGGCTGAGTATTAGTCAAGAGAGATTTGTTGATTCTGTTTCACTGTTATTAAAACAGTTGCATTCCACTTCAATTATCAAAAGTCGAGTGGGATTTAACTGATTATTACAGTATTTTACAATTCATTTTTAATTTTTCAGAGAAATCTATATTGTATCTTAAAAGTATTTATTTCAGTCACTGACTTCACAGCATATGTTTAAGGTGCTACACCTTTACATTACATATTTAAAAGACGTATGAACGTTTTCGTTGGTCTACGCCAACATCATCAGATACGAGGTACATTTTAGCAATATCAGTGCTCTCTACATAATATCTACAAATACAAAACATATTTAGTGGCATGCAAAATGAGACATATTAAAAACCAACATTGCTGTGATACACATTGACATTCTATATGACTGCCTTGATTGTAACTTACTTAAAATACACGTATAGGTTACAAAAAATATTGATTTACATATATATATATATATATATATATATATATATATATATATATATATATATATGAATGCAAGTCTTCACATATGAGATAATAAAATGACATTTAAAAGTGATAAAAATAATAAAATATAAAAACTAAGATAAAAAGTATTATGAATGTGAAGAGTTGCAAAATTACAGTAATTACATTTATTATATTCTTATTATATTATATATATTATTGTGAAACAGAAATAAGAATATAATAAATGTAGTTACTGTAATTTTGCAACTCTTCACATTCATAATAATTTTTATCTTAGTTTTTATATTTTATTATTTTTATCACTTTTAAATGTCATTTTATTATCTCATATGTGAAGACTTGCATTCATATATATATGTAAATCAATATTTTTTGTAACCTATACGTGTATTTTAAGTAAGTTACAATCAAGGCAGTCATATAGAATGTCAATGTGTATCACAGCAATGTTGGTTTTTAATATGTCTCATTTTGCATGCCACTAAATATGTTTTGTATTTGTAGATATTATGTAGAGAGCACTGATATTGCTGAAATGTACTTCGTATCTGATGATGTTGGCGTAGACCAACGAAAACGTTCATACGTCTTTTAAATATGTAATGTAAAGGTGTAGCACCTTAAACATATGCTGTGAAGTCAGTGACTGAAATAAATACTTTTAAGATATGATTATTACAGGATTAGAAGAAAGCATATAAAGATTAGAAGAAATAATGTAATACTATAATACAATAAAATATTAATTGACTTACTAAAATATGCACTAACCTTGAAAATGTATTGCTATACCTTCTCATCATTACAAATATTCCGTTAGATGGCAATTGTGTTATTATCTCCTGTTCTCCTGCTACCAGTTGTATCCAATCTTCATTGCACTGTATGGATGATTATTAGTCAAGAAGGATTTGTTGATTATGTTTCATTTTTATTAAAACAATTGCACCACTTCAATTATCAATTATATTAAACAATCTCTCATACCGGTACGTGTTGTATTCCACTTCAATTATCGATATACATTAAACAATATCTCATACCGGTACGTGTTTATTCCATTTCAATTATCAATATATATTAAACAATATATGATACGGCTACGTGTTTTATTCCACTTCAATTATCAATACATATTAAACAATGTCTGATACTGGTACGTGTTGTATTTCACTTCAATTATCAATGTATATTAAACAATCTCTGATACCGCTACGTGTTGTATTCCACTTCAATTACCAATATAATATTAAACAATCTCTGATACCGGTACGTGTTGTATTCCACTTCAATTATCAAAGTATTATATTAAACAATCTGATACCGTTACGTGTTGTATTCCACTTTATATATATATTAAACAAGGTCTGATACGTGACTATCCATAATCTCATATAGCAGAAGCTATAACATAATTTAATAATATAAAGATAAATTATATTAAAGTTTTAATTATGGATGATGAAATGAACATCAATCAATTAAAAAAGGTACAATTATTGAAAGTACAATGTTGGCAAACAAAGAAACAAATGCTGGGGAAGTGATAAAAACAAATACATGCTAGAGAGGTTATAAAAATTTTAGGATAAGCAGCCATCTTTAGTTGAAACACGTCGTCGAATATCGTTTTATTGATCAAAAGTAGGATGACATAATACAAGTATAACAGGCATAGTCACTATAATCACATTTGCAACCGTCAAGTACAAGGACAGGTTTATTAATTATTTTTAATTATAAGTGGACAGAAATTCTTCTATTAAAAGTTAACTGAGTATACGTATTGAAGTGTACAACATTTACAGAGTGTTAAATATTCAATATTTTTAGGATGTGTTTGTCAAAAGAATAACAAGTCTAATAAATATGAGTCCTAAATTAATATCTTCGGAGATAAAAGTACTTGCTCATCAACATCAAAGTACACTATCTACCAAAAAGTAATTGGGCACTGTTTTTGCCTCTTTAGAACCTCGTGGTACCACCTCTTGTTGCCATAACAGCAGCCACACTGTCAAGCATGCTCTCCACTAGTTTGTGTAGGATATCCACTGGAATGCGTCGCCATTCCACTTGCAATATGCCAGTCAGTTGGACAATGGAAGTTGGCCGCATGTTTCGGCGGCTACTATGCAGTGGTATGCAGGCAATAATGTTCACCAGTTGGACTGGCCTGCACAGAGTCCTGATCTCAATCCCATTGAGCACCTTTGGGACCAATTGGAACGGCGATTCAGGTCTCGGGAGATGCGGCCAACTTCCATTGTCCAACTGAGTGCCATGTTGCAGGAGGAATGGCGACGCATTCCAGCGGATATCGTACACAAGCTAGTGGAGAGCATGCCTGACAGGGTGGCTGCTGTTATAGCAACAAGAGGTGGTACCACGAGGATCTAAAGGGGGAAAAACAGTGCCCAATTACTTTTTGGTAGATAGTGTATATCACCTAAGTGATTTTCACTGAAAAGACGCTCAATATTCTGTTGGTGTTAGTATTGATCAAGACAAGACAAAAATTCTAATCGACATGGGTGTTAAAATTAATACGTTCCGAAATATAACTACTTGTTCACCACCATCTTAGGAGATGCTCATTTTGTATTCATTGTAACGCATACTTCTGCCATACGTCTCGAGGAATTACACCTCGTTTCACATTTTTAACAACATTTCACAAAATATTATATTATGTTGTTATATGCCCCCCCCCCAAAAAAAAAAAACAAGCAAAGAACTCGCTTTAGAACATTTGCTGTTCCTACAATACCAATTTCAAGACACTTGTTTCGTACAAAATTTAATTTTAGGACCCATGTTTATTAGATTTCTTTCTTGTTTCGGTCTCTGCTACCACCTCTCATAATACTGAATGATTATTTTTTACAATGGAAATTACATTGAGCATATTCTATCGTATTGATAAACAAGTATTCATATTTCGGATTCAGTAATTTTTAGGAATCATGGTAATTGAACTTTCGTCTTGTTTTGATGAATAATACTTACCGCTTCTCAGAATACAGTGCTATTTTTTAATGTAAATCAAATTGAGCACCTCCTATCATCTTAATGAACAAATACTCATATATTTTGTAAGGCAATAATTTTTAAGACATACTTATTAGACTTCTGTGTTATTTTCACCTCTCAAAATACAGAAATTTAATACCTTGTATATAATATACTGACATGTTGTAATTACAGATATAAAGAAAATATGAAGAAACTCATGATACGACTGAAAGATGAACCTGATAACTCATTGAGTCGCGCAGCCTGGTGGATTGAGTACGTCATCAGACACAAAGGGGCACGTCACTTCCGCACAGCAGCTCTGGATCTTACGTGGATCCAAAACCTTCTGCTTGATGTTATCGCTTGTATAATTTTCGTACTTTTCCTTTCATTCTGGATTGTCTACCGTGTGATTCTGCTTATACGCAGAATCCATTATGGAAAATGAGCGATGCTATACTGTACGAGGGTCAATCAATATACAGAGTGATTCCGAGGTGGTGTTACAAATATTCAGGGATGATGGCGAAGGGCACATGTATCAATTTGAGAAAAGGAACCATGGTCCGGAAATGACTGAGTCGAAAGTTATAAGCAAAAATAGTTGTGTGGAAATGGAATTCTAATTTGGCACCACGTGCCCTCCTTCCCTTAACTTATGGGACAGTCATGGAAAAATGGTATGGGCCGGATGTCTCCTACGTGGGTACTTGGCCCTATACAATCTGTGGGCTTGTCTACTGTTCCCATTGGCTCATCCGTATTCGGAAATCAGGTCTGCTTATTCTGCTCTCGTGTACTCCTCCATTTCACTAGGACTGATTGACTGGACACTGCAACTTATACACATACACTGCTGTCTACAGACGTGCATATCAGGACCGACCATGTCCGTTACACATTACGCTATCTGCATTGCTTTAGTGTAGTTTCCTGTCCCCATCCCTCAGACAGCGCACTGAATGGAATACTGTAAGTAGACAACGTAAACAACGTCAGATGAATACAGTATGTGTAAGTTGTACAGATAAATACACATAGGCTAAATAAGGTGTACAGAGGAATAAAATTATTTCATTTCCACAGAACTATTTTTGCTTGTAACTTTCGACTCGGTCATTTCCGGACCAGAGTTCCTATCTCAAATTGATACATGTTCCCTTCGCCATCATGCCTGAAAGTTTGTAACACCACCTCAGAAACGCCCTGTGTATCCGAGCTGCACTTGTAATAATTATACCGTTAAACATATATGTGTGTGTCACTGAAGATCATTGCTTGTTGCCCGTTGATTCAGTCTATCAAACAGCGTCAGATTGTGTTTGAGAACTGAACTTTGAATTCATTTTTGAGTTTCAATAAGTCAAGTATATTCAAATGAAAAAAGATGCAAATGTTTAGTGTTTTCACTTATTTTAATGTAAAATACTCAAATAGTTATTTTACAATTACATTATTAGTGTTAACGTTTTCGCCCATTTGTGGGCATCTTCAGACATAAAATTCGATATCTATGTAATAAATAAGCAATAAATATTAAATACTGACAAATATGAAGACATGACCAAGGTTAAAATAGTGGAAAATGATATAAGTTTAAAAACAGTATAAAAGTCATCATTACATGTGATGTATATAATTCTGCATATTTTAATAAAACAGCGTATGAAAAATAATGCGTATTATTACTATTAATTGTTGAAAAGGTGAACAGGAATAAAATCAACTGATTTGTAGGAATGACGCCGTTATGAATAAAAAACTTATTAAATATGCATAATTTTATATGCATACTAGGTTAACATGTTGAAAATAAAATATATGGTACGAAGCAGATCTTGTGGTTGAAGAACATGATAAATGAAATCAAGAAAAAATATACATAAAAAATAAACGTAATATAAATGATCTAGAAAATATTACTTTTTTAATTGGGATACAAAACTTAAAGTAATACATTTTAATGGAAAAAAAACTGAATGTAAATTAAACACTATGGATTAATAAATTTTTAATGAATGTGAGTAAGCGCAAATGACTAATATTCAAACTCAATTGTACCTGAAAAAGTATTCGTGGATTACATTAGAAATGAAATTTAAGCTGTATTATATATTATATCATTGGGTACAAATAAATGTGGGATATTAATGATGCAAAATAAGAGGAAGCTAAAATACAAACATTATAATATACAAAAGGTGAAATGTAGCATAGAGAATGTGGAGAAAACTATCTTACAGGCCACATAAAATAAAACTAATTGTAGGCTATGTGCATTGTTCATTATCTTCTTAATGCTAATAATATGTGTTCTAGAAATATAAAGATATGACGAGAAATTACACTACAATATATAGTGACTCAGATTATGATCTGACAAACAATTTTAGGATTACAGGATTCTGTAAATTAAGAAACGTAATATTAAAGCTACATATAATCAACTTTTTCATTTAAGAACTGAGCTTATGCGCGTAGTTTTGTGCAAACATGTCAAGGACCTATTGCGATTTTTCCTGGAATCTCTCCACATAGGCCTACGCCTTATGGCTAATCTTTTTCCTGTCTTTCAAGTGTTGCATTTAGTACAGATTCCAGGCGTTTCCCAGGTTCTACATAACCTCTCAATTTAATGTCATGTGTGTTGTCTACTTTCAGAGAAGTCCGGAAGCTTATTGATTGATCCTCGTATATCGTATAACTTATGTACTCACGCCTCAAAGACAGGAAAACTTCTTGATCCCGTAATTAAGTTAGAACACGGACACGTAATGTACTCGAATTCATTTCCTATATACTTACACCCTTTCACATGCTCTTTCCTGAATTGTTTATCCAATAATGAAAAAATTGGATAAAAAATTAAATTATTGCTTATTTAACGACGGTCGCAACAACCGACGTTATATTAGTGTCGTCTGTGCCAGAATTTTGTCCTGCAAGAGTTCTTTTACATGCCAGTATATCTACTGATATGAGCCTGTCGCATTTAAGCACAATTAAATGCCTTCGACTTGAGCGGGGATCGAACCCGCAACATCGAGCACACAAGGCCAGCTTATACCAACTGCGCAACCAAGGCCGACAAAAAAATTTATCGAAGCAAGTTTTCGTTATGTGACACAGTATCAAAAAACATTAATGCTTCTTGTGTACACTGAGGAATTACAACTCAATGCCTCTAATTTTATTTCAGCCTCCATTTTAAGTATACCTATGACTCATGAACATGTCTATGATTATTATCGGAGAACATAGATTGTTTTACGAAAAATGATGATCATTGCGAGATCCATCGATCCTTAGAGTTTGTTGCAAAGGTCCTGAATCACCCTGTATATTAACACTGCTGACTGATAGTGGGATTTCTGTAACCAAATTTTGGCTTTCATAAGGAACTTCAACTTCTGTAAGATAATATCACTACTTATTGGATGTAATGATTTTGTTTTATCATGAATTTAACCAGTTACTTCAAATTTCTTAATTATTGCACGATGAGAAAGCATTGCATAAGAGCCATCTCTTAACTCTCTTATTAACTTTCTTTCATAAGAACAAGAAACATTTCCAACACATATTGGCATGTTTTCAAAACATGATTAGTCTAATTTCGGTCACAACACACTGGCTCCCTGCATTTCAAGAAAGATTTCTTCCGTTATTTTTTTCGCCAGCGGACCGTGTCTTCGGGCGAGGTGAACTATTAACCCACAGTTCCTACCGTCCTTTCAAAATGACAAGTTCCGTTTCATAGCAAAATTTACTTAGATTTTAGGAGTACCTCTGTTTCTTCATTATTCTTGTACATAAATTTGGACGGGGAAGGCTTGATGTTGACGCGGCAGATAGCTGTATTGTAGTGGAAGACCTGTTTTGTTAATTTTGCAAACTCATTACTATACTCATTTATTTTGAAGTTTGAATATTTATTATGAAACCAAGATTAATATAGTCAGAACTTGTTTCAAGGTAATCGGTTAGTTCATTGTGGAGTTATGTCATATTATTCTTCCACCTGCACATAAAATTTTCCATTCAGTAAAATATATCAGCATATCTGGGTTAAGAAAAGAATGTACTATTAACATTTCCTCAGACATGCAAGGAAATCTGCAAGGAATTTGGAGATGTAAAAATCATTAGAGAAGTTTTGAAAGTGAGCAGCTGTTACATATTCTACAAAAAGTAGCAGCCATAAGAGAAATGAAAATAATAAGTTATTTATTAAGAGGGACAAATCAAGAGGCCATAGAGTGGTCAAAGTAATAATGGAGTCTTATTACAGCAAGCATGGTCTATCTAAATTGTAGAGAAATACAATGAGGTTGTTCCTTTGAAGAAAGAAGACCAGAAGAGTTGCCATTGCAGCATCCTATTTCACAGGAAAAGAAGAAGGATGTAGGCACTGAAGTTTCTGCAAAGTTTTGCAGGATAAACTTGGCAAGAAAAGTACAAACCACTATTGCTTGCTACTGGAGATGATAATGTAGAGGAAAATGGCAAAAGGGATTGTGATTGTGAGGAGGATGGTATTGAACTCAATCTGTAATAAGGTTATTATTATTTTAATATGTTAAAACACAGGCATATTTAAATTGCAAATGCTGGTATTTCTTGCAGATAATTTTTCATAGCTACATTATTATTATTATGTTATAATATGTTTCAATTTTTAATGGTTTTGTGTTTGTGAAATGTTATTTTATTCAAAACTATGTTTATCACTTGTTGCTTTATTCAAAACTTTGTAAGTTCAGAATATTTTTATTTGTAAGACATTAAGTAATGGAGGGGGTTTTAAGTTTAAGACCATTCTTCACTGAGTGCTTAATCAATTTACCTCATAAGATAAAACCATTCATGATATATGAGATAATGGTACCAATGCGTACTTCTTAATCAGCTATTTTATGATGTCTAGACATTGCAGTGGAAAACCCAACACTGTAAAAGTTATAGAGTGACAAACAAATTCGTACAAGGGAAGAACCTGCACAGTCCATTCACCACGTTTAAACTAACATTCAAAATTATTAGTTCTTTCTGATGACGATTCATCAGGAAACAGTTAAATTATGGGGCAGCAAGTCCAATTTAGTTCTGAATTCAGATTTTTTTTAATATTATTTATATAGGTATGAATTTTTTTGTGTTATGCCGAAAATATACTGCTTGACAAAATGTTTCATTCATCTACCTACATAATATATTTTTCCATTGATATAATAGGAGTTTAATTTTTCAGAATAATAAGTGCCTAGGCTTACATTGAGAAAGTTAGCAATACTATAACTGAAGGTACTGGCTATTCTGTGACGAGTGAACTTTTATTTTCCAGTTTTTGTGTTTTAACGTTTACTATGTCAGGTATTATTAGATTGTTTTGTAAATTAATCTAATTCCGAGAGTGACGAAAAGTCGCGGAATGATTCAGAAAAATCGGCAAAGAAGCGGAAGATGGTAAGAAGAATGTAAGATTCGTCGAATGTTGATATGACCAAACCATATTTAAGCACTGGTTAAAGGTCTTGACGCCAGAGTACAAGAAAAAGTTTCTATCATGAAGAAAGCGTATTCGACAACTGCAAAATTGTAAGGACAAACTTCATTCGTGAAGGACAATGGGTGATTCATTTCTTCTGGCAAGACGGAGAAAAAAAGGAGTGGAGGTTATTTACAAATGTCTAATTTAAAACCAATTACATAAGGTGAAAGAGAAAGACTGTATAGTGCTCTCCACAAAACTTTTTGGGAAGAAATATTGTAAATTAGAGGACCATGTAAGACTCTATGAAGAGGAAGGCCTCCAGAAATTTTATCAACTTCTTTCTGCGCCTGAGGTTGTTGGTCGACAAGAAGATCCAGAAAATGATCAGAGAGATTGTGAATTTTAAACGGTTAGTAGTACCAGTATTGTCCAGGTTTTCGGTTTTCACCCTCCCGTCTCTCACGTCCAACCTATCTTGCTGCCGTATCACCGAATTTCATTGACTGGGATTAATAATTTCTCCCTCTTTCGAGGTGTAAACATTCTCTATGGAAATGATACTCTTGAAGGAGAAAGGTTGTGTTGTGCGACCATCACTTAGGTCGCACTGTTTGCTAACCGGATCGCTACTGCATTCGACTTCTGCTCCTTCTCATCAGGATTTCTGACACCACCATTTTACTCAACAATGGAAAACTATTTTGCTGGAAGAGCTAGAACTCTCAGGATACTAAAGGATAACTACATGATTACTAAACTTAATCTGAAATGATTGCAATATTGTAAACTCTACTTGATTTATTATATATTTACAAAATGTACATCAAAGTTACTTACAAGGTATTTCGTTTGCTGCCGCCGACGCCATCACACTACCGTCTCTTCTTTACCAAAAAGACCCGATTAACACCCTCCGTCAATCTCAACTAACCCAGCATCTCTTCACCAACAATTTTTATGTTTCGTTATCCGTTTCCCGCCCGGGGTACCGACCACGCCATCCACCAGGTGAGATGGGCTTAAAACCCCTTTTGATTTCACGTATTTACAGATGTCGTCTTAATCAAACATCTCTTACAATTAATTTTATTCAGTGCATTATAGTGATAAGTCGCTATAATGAGACTACGCGCAAGAAAAGAGTTCGAACAATGCGTGATATAATTTTAAAAATGCATGCTTTGTTCTACTGACCAATGCGATTAGTCCAGCGATGATCTGTGGCGTAAGAATACTTTCATTATAGGCAGTGATTTACCACACGCCCGACAAGACTCTATAACGCTATAAAGCATCTTAAGACCGTATATTCCGCTGACACTGTTTCTGTTTCAAATTTAATACTCCACAGTAAATCATGCTACAGGGCGTTCTTTACCCCTGGGGCATAACAGTTGATTTAAATAAAATGTATTTTGTTAAAATAATCGAGGAATGTTGATATACTGCATTAAAATAATGTTCAGTAATCATAAATTTAACTGATAACAAAACCATATTTACCACTATTTGATTAAAAAAATTCAGGAATTTTTATACACCTACTGTACAGAGAATGTTTGTAAAAATTTTTTTGTTTACTGAAAAATTAAGTATGTTCATTACTGTAATTAAGATTAACAAAAGTTTCTTCGAAAGTCACGAATTCACTCACTAAGAAAAGACATTGCCTATGCAGGGGAAAAACCAACAGGGTCCAATTAAAAGTTACGTAATTAATTAATGGCACTAGAAGTTACTAGTGACTTTACATCATAATACTAGATGTGATTGATAATAATCTAAGGGTTTTTTTAATAATAATCGCCTACAATTAACTCTTGCATTAGAGATATGAGTATGTTCTTTTTAAAATTAAATTCTTGAAAAGTTCGTGTAAATGAACCCTGTTGGTTTTGCTTCTGTCCCCTTCATATGTTGTTTAGGTGAAACATTTTTTCCATTTTTCTCTATTTCATTTTTCATGGACAAACGTGTTTTTGAACGCAAGCTCCTCAGATGGGAATGAGTTGGCAAAAAAAAATTCATATAGAGCAGGCATGTCAAAACTCTGCACATTGTACAGTCGCGCACATTGTGCAACTGTCTCTGTGCGACGTGCACTCTTTATTCTCCTACCTGGAGGGAGTGAATCGCCTTGGAGGGGAACGCGACAGGACTATACAGTAACTGCAGCAGCTTTTGTTTCAGTAACAGTTTCAGTACGAGTGCCGATTTGGCTGTGTCTGTGAATGAGTTATGATAAATAAAGTGAGGAGTTCACAGATAACGGAGAAGAGAAATTACGAATCATGTAACATAATTGTTATAATATTTTCCTCAGCCAACAACAATAATTATTTTAAAATGAAAGGCTTTCATCAGCCTATGTCGAGGTAATAGTGTTGTGAGGTGACAATTTACATCAGATTAGTAAAGTTCTCAAAATATGATATTGCCAGCGATTATTTCTTAATCAGTACTCTTACGGCAAAACGTACATGACAGTGGCGTTGGTTTGGAGTCTGTACTAACACAGCCATCAAAGGTTAGACGACTTACGACTTTCATTTCATAAACTGGTAAGTGATGAGAATATAGTGAAGCTCTTGAGGTTGTAAGGAGAGAAGAAAACAACTATTTGCAAGGCGGAAAAATTTTCTGGAAAAATATATAATGGCAAATTTTCCATCTCACGTCACAATATTAATTCAATATACTTATATCAATAAATCTTTAAATCTGACATAAAGAGAATATCGTCGCTTCACAGCTTGTGAACTACACTTTTAATTTCTTTAAGTAACGCTTCCAACTTTTCGATACTTGCTCTCAACGTTTTCAAATAAACTATATGTGAATTTAAGTTCTCAGCTTAATTTATATTTATTAATATTAATATTAATTTATATTGACATACAGCAAAGAAATGATTTCAGTGTAAAAATTTCACAATGTCCTACTGCAGGTAATTAATTGAGAGTATAATATGGTCACTGTAAATAATAATGCTTGACGAACAATGAAAGAATAGGGTCTATTACTTTAAAATAATTAGTACCTACTACGTAAAATGAAATATTTGTTCGTTTCTTGTTGTTTCGAAATTACTGCAATTTGTTTTCTTCAAATACTGTATAAAAATCATGTTAATAAATTATGCTTTACAAACCACTACTTTGTGAAGTATAACTGAGTAAGCCTAAAGTTTCTTGTATCACAATTGTCAAATATAGACACTGATAATAACTGTGTTTTTTTCGTTCTGCTAACTATGTTTATAATGTCCAAATGCCTATTTAATCCAACCCTAGAAGCGCAGAATAGATTATTGTACACCCCTCCAGCTAAGAACGGGTAAGAGCAACGCTTGATTGATGCAACCTGCACAGACCGGCGATCCGCACACATAACTGCACATTTAGAGTCTCATTTCTGACATGCCTGATATAGAGTGTTACATAAGCTTCCATACGAATCCATCGGCATGAATGAATCCATTCTGGATCGTTGGTGTCCCACAGAAAAGGAGACTTACGTAAGATTCATTGTAGCATGCAGCGACTAAAGTTTTATCAAATTTTAATTTGGTATCCTGATTTATTTCATTTTTCATGATCTCGGAATAATGTCAGAAGTTTTTTACGAAGTTTTTCTTGCATAGTGAAACTTTTAGTAATCTGTCAATTGAAAACGTGAAAGTACTAAATGTATTAGTTTTGCAATTCATTTTTAATTTTCAGAGAAGTCTATATTGTATCTTAAAAAGTATTTATTTCAGTCACTGACTTCACAGCATATGTTTAAGGTGCTACACCTTTACATTACATATTTAAGACGTATGAACGTTTTCGTTGGTCTACGCCAACATCATCAGATACGAAGTACATTTCAGCAATATCAATGCTCTCTACATAACATCTACAAATACAAAACATACTTAGTGGCATGCAAAATGAGACATATTAAAAACCAACATTACTGTGATACACATTGACATTCTATATGACTGCCTTGATTGTCACTTACTTAAAATACATGTATAGATTACAAAAAATATTGATTTACACATATATATAAATGCAAGTCTTTACATATGAGATAATAAAATGACATGATTTAAAAGTGATAAAAATAATAAAATATAAAACTAAGATAAAAATTATGAATGTGAAGAGTTGCAAAATTACAGTGATTACATTTATTATATTTTTATTTCTGTTTCACAATAATATATATATTTCCACCATTCTGAAACGTATGTATCATGGTTTGTGTCACGTAATTATTTGAATATATATCTATATATACAGACGTGGACAAATTATTAGCAAAATTTAAGATTTTTATTATATATTTTTACAAAATATGATTCTTCAATTTAGACTGCAGTTGACATTTTTGTGTATTTCCAAATTATTAGCAAAATTGAAGATTTGTATTGTATATTTTTCAAAATTTAACTCCTCAATTTGGACTACAATTGATATTTTTGCATATTTACAAATTATTAGCAAAACTGCAGGTTTTTGTTGTATATTTTTACAAAATTCGATTCTTCAATTTGTACTACAGTTGACATTTTGGATATTTCGAAATTATTAGCAAAACTGAAGATTTTTGTTTCATATTTTTGCAAAATTTGACTCTTCAATGCAGTTGACAATTTTGCTAATTTACAAATTATTAGCAAAATTGAAGACTTTTATTATATATTTTTACAAAACTTGACTCTTCAATTTAAACTACAGTTGACATTTTTGCATATTTCTGTCTACTGTAATGATGGAAATATCCAAAATTGTCAAATGTAGTCTAAATTGAAAAGTCAAATTTTGTAAACAGAATTATCATAAAAATCGTCCATTTTGTTAATAATTTGTCCACGTCTGTATATATATATATATATATATATATATATATATATATATATATATACATATGTATATATTTATATTTTCAAGTTTAAATGGTTTTATAAATGCCAATGAATTATACGTTGGGTTGTTTGATGTTGAATAATGATGTATATTTGATTTTGTCGGTAATGCTGTTCCTCAAATCTGGAAGTAATTGAGAACAACAAAACGCGGTCGACTTTGACTTATAATAAAATAATTTCCAACAAATTAGCACATTTTTTCCAAAAAGAAAACATAAAAATAACGTACAAAACTATACGTATAGTATACGATTTGGCTATAATATTAAAGGAGTGTACTAATATTCCGCGAATACTGCTTTATAGCGCCTGATAACTTGCTAGGATTACCTCATCTAGTGAGTATTCACAAGAGTCCACCTTGCGGAAATGCAGGACACCTTTACCCTTATGGCATTTCATAGACTTACATTATTTACTCGAGAAGTTTTACAATTTGGTCAAGCATATAAGATAGCACTTTCACTTTTAAAATGTCTGATTGGTTCTTTCACATCAGAATAACGATTAGTATACTGACATGCAAAGCAATGAGAGGTAGGATCAAAATCAGTATATCTTATTGAATAACAATGTGCTGCAAGCTGTTAAGTTCTTATTTACTGAGATACGAGTAAAAAGAAAAACGAAGAAGGTACACATACGAATTGGGAATGAGGTAGTAGAACAAGTGGACAGCTTTAAATATCTGGTGTGTACTACAATATTTATTACTGCCACAAGTTGTCCAAGTCTTATTCTTGTCCTATTAGAACTACATGTGCTAAAAATATGCTAATTTGGATTACACAACATCTCAGCCTTGAAAAATGATTTATGGATAAATAACAGCCTTAATTTAAACTTAGTAACACTCTTAGGGCCGATTGTATAAACCATTTAATCTTAGATCAGAGGTTAAATTGAACCTCGTTCTAGCTGAATTTGAAATTTTTTGTTGTATAAAGTCTAATCTGAGATTAATTTGTCTTAAACTAAAGTCAACTTTGACTGAAGAAATTTCTCCGATTAAGTTAGATGATCCAAGTTCAGTTATTTCTTTTCTATTTGAAGTATACGAGTGGCAGATTGTGCAAAAAGAATAACCATTATTATTAATATATATGGTAGATACATTTATATAGTCTATATATTTTTTTTCGATTTCTTGCCATAATATACAAACATACTTATATTTTATAAGGCCTTATCGTGTTCAGCAGTATGAAATAACATAACCTATAATTATAGCCTGTTATGTTTATAACAACCATTAATTATTCATGGATATGATAGCTACATTCATAAATTTTCAATTAACCGTATTACTAAACGAAAATTGTCGTTTTATAAAGCTTTATTACGTTTAGCAGTATCAAACACCATAACATAACAATTTGGAGAACGCTCAATCTTCTTATTGTCCGCCATTATTTACAATGCACAAGTCCACACCTGTGGAGTAACGGTTAGCACGTCTAGCCGCGAAACCAGGTGGCCCGGGTTCGATTCCCGGTCGGGGCAAGTTACTTGGTTGAGGTTTTTTCCGGGTTTTTCCCTCAACCCAATATGAGCAAATGCTGGGTAACTTTCGGTGTTGGACCCCGGACTCATTTCACCGGCATTATCACCTTCATCTCATTCAGACGCTAAATAACCTAAGCTGTTGATAAAGCGTCGTAAAATAACCTACTGAAAAACAATGCACAAAAGAAACCAGTGTCTCCAACAGAGTGTACGGAAAGTCGACAAAAAGTACTTGGAAAGTCGCTAGATTTCTTATTATCAACAAAGAAAGATTAAATTTTGTCACTATGAGGTGCTAAAAAGGTCGCTAAATCCCTATTTAAGCAATATAAAAGTTAAAAGAAATTGTCGTGGAAAAAGAGTTGAAGTCACTAAATTGGCTACGCTGAACAAACCTGTACAACATGGCCCGCGCATTACATACTTCACCTGTTTATGCGATGTTGCCAAGTCCTTTTCACGTGAACTTAGATTGCATTTGAACCTAAGTAATTTGATCGCAGAAAAGTTTTATACAATAGAAGAAGTGTCTGAACTCGGTTCACTTTCCGATCTTCGATCTTTAGTCAGGGAGTTTTATACAATTGGGCCTTAGTTGGACTTCTGTGGTCGGCCAGAGCAGATTCCTTTTCCCGCCTTAACATCGACAAGCCAATATGTGTGACTTAAATACCGTAACTAAGGATGAATTTCACTTTATCTAGTTTCATTTCACTTGCCACAGGAAATAAAACATTCGCACTTTTATGCTCGAATCAAAATATATAATTTCAATAATCTTGACAGCCCGTCTTTTTTGACGGGTACTCTATTATTTGTCACTGACAAGGGAAGAAAGAAGACTAGAAGAGTTACCACTGCAGTATCCTATTTCAGAGGAAAGGAAAAATGATGTACCGAAGCATCTGCAAAATTCTGCATGATAAAATTGGCAAGTAAATAAAGCATTACGTCTAGAACAGCACAAATTACTATTGCTTATTACTGGAGATGATGATGTGGATGAAAATGGTAAAAGGGATTGTGATTGTGGGGGAGATAATATTCGACTTAATCTGTAAAAAAAGATTACTATTATTTTAATTTGTTAAAAGACAGGCATATTTAAATTACAAATGCTGGTATTTCTTGTAGATCATTTTCTATAGCTACATGATTATTTTGTTATCACATGTTTTAATTATTAAAAGAATTGTGTATGTCAAATGTTATTTTATTCAAAACTTTGTTTGTCAACTGTTTTCATTTAAAACTTTGCCAGTCTAGAGTTTATTTTCAAAATGTTGTAAGTTCATAAAATTTTCATTTGTGAGACATTGAGTAATGGAAGGGGATTTTTTAGTTTAAGACCATTATTCACTTTGTGATTAAGCAGCTTACTGGGAAGGTAAAACCATTCATCATATAATATGTTAAGTGTCACAATTTATATATATTTTTTATACATTTCATCTTTCATGGACAAACATGTTTTTGAACGCAAGCTCCTCACGTGAGAATGAATTGACGAAAAACAATGGAATGTTACATTAGCTTTCATACGAACCCAGGATTGCTAGTGTCTCACAAAAATGAAAATACCTACGATTCATTGTAGCGTGCAGCGACTATTGTTTTATGAAATTTTAATCTGATATCCTGATTTCTTTCATTCTTCATGCTTTCCGAATAATGCCAGATATCACCCGAAATGTATCTAAAACTGGAAGCGGCAATGGAATGTGACGGTTTTATAATCATCTTATAAGACACTGAGCCTAATTATTCTGGAAAAAATCAGTATAATAAATTTTATGAATCTATCCTTGTAAAAATACATTAATTAAATAACCTCCATGCCATACAACACATTCTTGTAATCTAGTTTGATATTTCTGCATAACTCTCCGCAGTAAAGCTGAACCAATGGCTGTAATTGCATTGATTCTGCTTTCTTTTAATTCCAGGAAGGTGTGTGGCCTATTAAGATACACTTCACTCTTCATATATTATCCTCAAGGAAATAATTTGTGAGGCGTAAATGCTCATTCACATTTTTTTGCCCCTATGTGTGATTTAAATAACTGAGGATTAATTACACTTTATCTAGTTTCATTGCACTTGCCACAGATCATAAAACATTCGCAGATGACATTAGCGTACATTATGTGAAGGTGCTATATAATACAAGCCATTTCATGCATTGCGATTCGTACACAACGTATGTTATGTAATAACTCCGACCGTCGAAGGAAAACTGAAACTGTAAGTTACTTTTATACCAATATTTGAGACATTCAGTAAAATTGTGGGCCATGTCCATAATGTCACATTTCGAGAAAACTGCATTTGTTTACATAAATTGTTTTATATCATATATTATAAAATAGCATACACACTAAAAGTACTTTATTAGTTACAAAAGAGAGTCAGTATCATAAGAAAAATAAAATATTGTAAATAAAAATGCTTTTGATTGGTCGTAGTGGTATAAATTACTGTTCTTCTAATTGCTAAATGGCAAAACTTCAGGAGAACATTGGTCCATGTCTATTTTATTCATGTCCCTGTTCACAGCATACAATTTTCAATATTTGAGCCCTTCAGTAAAATAGTGGGCCATGTCCATAATGTCACATTTCGAGAAAACTGCATTTGTTTACATAAATTGTTTTATATCATATATTATAAAATAGCATATACAGTATAAGTACGTTATTAGTTACAAAAGAGAGTCAGTATCATAAAAAATAAAATATTGTAAATAAAAATGCTTTTGATTGGTCGTAATGGTACAAAATTACTGTTTTTCTAATTGCTAAATGGCAAAACTTCAGGAGAACATTGGTCCATGTCCATTTTATTCATGTCCCTGTTCACAGCATACAATTTTCAATAGCGCCTGATACTTAACCTATAAATGCTTTCTTGCAACCCAGCATATCTATATATATAATTTGAACTGGTAATGGAAATTACGGGAAAACGGCTGAACGGATTTTAATAAATGGCCCCTCATTTTGAAGCTTGGAACCCAAAGTTTTTTCGGAAAAATAGTAGTTTTCAGTGAAATGTCAATTTTCCTACATAATTTTCCTATTTTCCAAAATCCATCTGTCGTCAGTTTTGAGAACTAGCTAATTGCATTCAGGAGAAGCGAAGCGAGCATCAAGTCGGCCGTGTTGCATTTCAGAATAAAACAAAACACACACTACAGTAAACAATATTACACGAAGGCCATGCATGATCTGCAAGAATGCTGACATATTTAGAGCTCAAATGAAATTGGTTATTAAAAACTTAACTTACTAAAAATAATTTACAGGTTCGATTCTGTGGTGTGTAATTTTCTGGGTACAGCTGTGTATTGGATATTAAAAACTACACAACTTGAGGTGGTTCGATGACATTATTACTATTAGAAATGATATATTATTGTAGTTAATGCCGTGATGTAACTATTTTTCATTAATTATACATGTTAATGCTATATTGATGATATGAAAGTGAAACGTTTTGGGGTTATATAAGTAGATGTAGAGAATAACTTAAATTAGATTTTGATTTCTATATTTTACTGAGTGGCGGCTATATAGTGTATATAGTATATGTTACTGAAAGCTATAAAACTTACGTAAGATGATAATATTATTAAAAATTAAATATTTTTGTAGTTATTAATCAAGTGGGGTTGGGTCTTTTTCATATATTTAATGGCGGTGTGGTATAGATATTTATATGCGTGGTTCTCTTCAGTATTGGCTCGAGAGTATCTTTCATTATTATGGAAGCAAATAACTTTCAGAATGTCTGGTATTCCTCATTGAAAATAAATCTGAAAACTGTTTATTTGAACGTCTAATGAACTCAGTTTGCAGCATTTGCTGCACAAGCCACTAGTGGGTATTAAAGTCGGAATATATTATTTAACAAACACTTGTAGGCAAGTATTATCGTTACAATGGTCAACAATGATTTTGTTAAATGTACAGTAGTGGTAAAAAAACCGGACCAATCCTTGTAGCTGATTTCAGAGCCTTGTTCACTCCAGAGCACGATAGACTGGCAATTATGACTTTCGTGGCTCGAATCCTGCCTGGAAAAAAAAAACTTTTTCTTGTTCCTTATTCAAATTTATTCCCAAAACGTTTCGATTGCAGCGATATTTTACTACTTAATTAACTTATTATTACCATAACACGAATTTTACCAGCAATAAATTTCATTGTTACAATTAATTATACAAGATGGATGTGTTTTGTGACTAGCAAAATTTGTATCTGTAATTCTGAAATCAGCTACAAGGGTCGGTCCCGTTTTTTTTTTTTTTTTTTGCCACTACTGTTCATATAGACTATGATTTTTATGTCTAGCAGCGAAGTTGAAAAAAAAAAACATAAATGTTCAATAATTTTTTGCTAATGAAGCATAGTGACTAGGAGAACCAATGCACAATTTCATTATAGGCAGTCTTCAAGATTGATTTTAAACTTTACGAAATTCAATGTATTTATTTGAGGCCAAGATGAATGTTCACTAAAAACTAAATTATTTTAAAATATAATATCGACTCACCAGTTCAAATGGGAAACTCAAAATTTAAATTTTGAGATAACTGCATTTTAAAGTTTGATGTTGCTGTGAAAAATCTAATTTGCATCACTCTAATTGGAACTTCGGCTATAGTATATTTTAAGAAACATCATTAACAGAGTTTGGAGTAATTTCAATGATCCTTGTATTTTTCACAGCGATATTGAACTACAAAGTGCACTCTTTTCAAAACTTTAAACTTTGAGTTTTTTCACTTTCGAAATGGCCCTTCGCATATAAAAATTTTTCAATATAAAAATATAAAAAAATGGCGTATTTATCACTGGGCCTCAAAAATTCACTATGTGCAGTTCAACAGATATTTCAGTACAAATATAAAAGCATTATCACTTTTAATTCCCTTCATTTTCTAAGCTAATTTCGATACAATTTAAGTCGTTACATGAAAAATGGTTAAATTATATCCAAAGTAACTTTGAAAATGAAGAGCATAAAAAAGATAATGTTTTATTTCTCCTAAAAAATCTGTTTAAATGCACATAGTAGCTTTTACAGGCGCACAGCAACATTGTATTTTAGCAATATGACCTGATGTAAATGTTTCAAGAGCATACAATGAAAATTCTAGAAATTATAAGAACTCAGTAGCGAGTCACCAAAAAATTGGCCTGTAAGATCACCAGACATTAATCTTGCGGATAACTTATACTGGGACTATCTATAGAAAGAGCTGATCCAAGACAACTCATAATTGATGGAATTTATCACACACATTTAAAAGATTTTCTAAAACATGAGCAAAGAACTTGCGTTTACAGTACAGAAGAAAGGCTGCTATTTACACAAGAAGAAAATTGTAGACACATACTACATTTGCAATGAAATTATGGCAATAGATATAGCATAAGAATTGATATTTATCGAGTTATAAGACGTGTCAGAATTTTTAATAGTACACAGAAAATAAAGGTGTAAACAATTAGATGTGTACCTCTTGCTTCTGAGAAACCTTACATAATGAAGTTCTGCAAATATTCATTTCCCATGGCAGTTTGGCTATATTTTCCATGATGACTATGCGAAAGAGGACAGTATAAATGACAAATTCCCTGACATGGCAGTACATCATATTAGAGACAGATATATGAATGACATTGTTAAATATTGCCCGCTTTAAAGTAAAATATGAAAACTACAAAATGTTTCATGTGTAGTCCATTTGAATAATGTTGCGCCTTGTGTGATGTAAGCGTAATTATTTATCTTTAGTCATTTATCATTTCACTATAAATTCTGGCATAATGTATTGCAGATTATCAGCTGCCATAAAATATTACGAACAGGTACCACAATGTGGAGGAGGTAAGAACGAGGTGATATTTGGAGAAATAAGTACGGGTATTCCACATGGGATTATCGAAAATTCACCTTACAGTTGATGAAAGCGCGGAAAAATTCAAATATGTTTTCAGTCCACATCAGAGAGGAAATATGCCTGTTTCCTGAAACTGAAATTGTTATTCAGCTGATTCACCAGGATTTACCGTCAATTACGGAGTTTATTTCCGAACACATTCTGAGCAAAAAGTGTCATAAAAACATGTGTCCTAATCTCAATATTTTCAGAGTTACACTAATTTGAAGTCGTTTGTAAGATACCATTATTCTTTAGTTTTAAGATTAAAAAAAAATATTACAGATAAAAATTTAACTATTCATGAGTATAACTTCTTTAATTTGCTAGTATTTTCAAGCTGAAAATATGTTGTGAATTCCATAGTTGCTTCGTACAGATTTTTTTTTAACCACAAAATTACATTTTTCTTACGATCTATCACAACAATTGTTGCAAATCACGCCATTCTTGTAAATTCTTCAAGACTGTACAAGAGGATGCATAATTAAACTGTAAAGAATCAAGTTCGTAAAGTCGTATGATTTGTAACAGATTTTGTGATAAGTGCGTAAGAATAATGTCATTTCAATTAACACATTTTAGCTTCAAAACACTAGCCAAATAAAGAAATGATACTTCTGAATAGTTCAATCTCTATTTGTAATACTATTTTACCCTTAAAACTAAAGAAAAAAGATATTTTACTAACAACTTCAAATTTCTGTAACTTTGAAAATATTGAGATTAGGACAAATGTTTATATAACATTTTTTGCTCAGAATGTCATCGGAAATAAGCTCAGTAAGTGACGGTAAATCCTCATGGATCACCTTGTATATAGTCATTCTGGGATATCTCAACACTTTTAAGAAAAGTAGCCATTGCGAGCACTTTTTCTAGAGAAAACAGTTCGAACTATATAATATTTGTGTTGACTATGTTTGTAATTTCTGTGTAAGTGAATCTCGTGGCTCCAACTCATGTTTTACGTCCTCAGAAGGCAATATGCATAATACATGTGAGTTACACTTTTCTTTTCGGTCATGAAATATAAAACAGCATCTTTAGTTTATTGTACTTAAACTGAGGATGAATGATATTAGTAAGTACTTACTTACTTACTTACTTACTGGCTTTTAAGGAACCCGGAGGTTCATTGCCGACCTCACATAAGCACGCCATTGGTCCCTATCCTGAGCAAGATTAATCCAGTCTCTACCATCATATCCCACCTCCCTCAAATCCATTTTAATATTATCTTCCCATCTACGTCTCGGCCTCCCCAAAGGTCTTTTTCCCTCCGGCCACCCAACTAACACTCTATATGCATTTCTGGATTCGCCTATACATGCTACATGCCCTGCCCATCTAAAACGTCTGGATTTAACGTTCCTAATTATGTCAAGTGAAGAATACAATGCGTACAGTTCTGTGTTGTGTAACTTTCTCCATTCTCCTGTAACTTCATCCCTCTTAGCCCCAAATATTTTCCTAAGAACCTTATTCTCAAATACCCTTAACCTATATTCCTCTCTCAAAGTGAGAGTCCAAGTTCCACAACCATAAAGAACAACCGGTAATATAACTGTTCTATAAATTCTAACTTTCAGATTTTTTGACAGCAGACTGGATGATAAAAGCTTCTCAACCGAATAATAACAGGCATTTCCCATATGTATGCTTCGTTTAATTTCCTCCCGAGTATCGCATGATATTAGTAGATGCACAAATTACTGTATATAAATTTTACCGGTTAGTAATTGCGCCAAAGTGATTATCCTAAAAAAGACAAAACATTTATTTTTGTTTCGGGGGGTCTGTCGTCTTTTTAATGAAGGTGTAACTCTGAGAGATTTCGACACTGTGTTCTGGGGAAATCTCGACATGTGTCGATTTAGCTTGTTGCCGTTCTTAGATCACCTAAGGGTCTGTCTCTATCAAAATGTTTGTATGTTTTGTGTTAAGAAAGTTCGCTATCATTCACAGAGAATTTTAGTGCTACTTTGTCCGTACCTATATATGCTTTTATTTCTGTGTGTATGCCTGCATGTATGAAACCACTCATCTTCCATTCAACCAATCTTAATTAAACTTTATATTTTAATTTTCATTGATATCGAACAAATAGAAAAAGTCATAACTCTCGACACAAACATGAAAGGTCAATTACTTCGGCATACACTTCGCCTTGATTCTAAAGGATATATGGATTAACAATTAATGACGTAAGATAATTGACATCCTAACTTACTGTACGGTAACATGTTTGAGTACGATCTGGTTCTAGCCGAAATTTTACGTGAAATTTCAGTTAAAAATGACATTACCACACCCCCAAAAACACCACATACTCCATCTGCACAAGGACATTTAGGCTTGCCTAATTCCTCACCTACTGATACTTCCTTTGAAGAACTGACGACACTCAAGATGGGGTTTAAAACATTAATCTGAAGAAAACAAATTACATGGTAATACAATTTGGTTTTTAGTGTAGAGGAGTGCTTAGTACCGTTAAAGGAACCGATCGTAGACTCAGAAGAAAAGGAAAGGAACAGAAAATTTTTGAAAGAAAAAATCAAGAATATTGTATCTAAAGGCGAGGTTAGTGACACAAGTGTGGTGAGTGTACGCGAGTCAATTGTAAATGTATCAAACTCAGCGAAAATTTCCGGAAAGCAGGCAGTGACGTCAACTGAAGAAGAAACAGGAGTGACGTAAACTGGTATTCAGCAAGTTCAGCAAGCTCAGCAAAACAAGACCTCAATGCAAGCGAATGGAAATAGTGGACATCAGATGGGAGCAATTCCGAAACGGGTGAAGGAACTAAGGTGTAAATCGAGGCTGCCTAGAAGTAGAGTAAAGCAGATAGGAGATACTTTAGGGAGCAGTGGTGAAGGAAGAGGGGAAAACAAGGTGAAAAAACAGTATGACTTAAGGAAATGGTGTGGAGGGGAAATAAATCGTGAGAGAAGAAAACTAAGACCTAAAAAGTAGCTATGTGGAAAAGGGAGTAGTGAAGAGTGTAAATAATTAGAGATGTAGAGTGAGGGCGGGTTACACTATTTTTGGTATAATGATGGGTTAGGAGTAAAGTAGAGGAAGAATTGATGAAAGACAAGAAAAGACTAGTGGAAGAATTGCAATTATAAGTTAAAAATAAGTAATGTCCCCTATTGACTTGTAAGAGGGGCGTGTAAAACGGGGAGACGGCACTGAATACTAATAATGTGAAGTGCCGCCTCACCAAAAGGTATATTGCTTGAAGACAAATATATACATTCATACATTCAATTACATGGTAATAGGAACAGATTCAAAAGACTTAATATTAGAAGATGGAAAAGGAACCATAAACTATTGTGAAGAATACACATATTTGCGAGTGAAAATCACGAAAAATGGCAACATTGAAGAAGACATAAATGGAAGAATAAACAAAGAAAGGATAGCAATATCAAAACTAAACAGCACTTTATGGGACCGGGATATTACAATAAAAACAAAAACAAACATTTATAATTCAATAAGTAAAAAGAACAATCACATACATGGCATCTGAAATGAAGAACAATACATAAATTACATTCGACTGAAATGGATTTCTGGCGACGTTCTGCAAGGATTTCGAGAAGAGAAAAAAAATCAGGAACAAAGTGATGAGGGAAAAGATGAAACTCTGAAAAGATTCCTTGTAGAAGACATTAACACTCCACAGTTAAGATGGTTTGGCCATATAAAAAGGATGACGGAAGACAGATTACCGAAAAAAGATTTATGAATGATTCCGACGGGATGAGGAAAGGGAGGAAGACCGAACTTAACCTGGACAGAGGGAATAGTTAGAATATTGAGTGAGGAGGTTTAGAGAAAGGAGATTGGGAGAATAGAGAGGAGTGGCGAGTGGCTATAAATTCTTGAAATGGGTACAGGAAGATATCCAATATATATCCAAAACAAAGCAATCTTATTTAGCAGAAGAAATAAATTCAATAGACCGGGAATAAATCATACAAAATTAGCCATAAATGGATCACAAATCGAGTGGAAAACTTCAGTTAAATATCTCGGAGTAACACTAGACAGACGGCTCACTTTCTCCGAACATATACTACAAAAACTCAGACTTGCCAATTCTAGAATGGTGGAGCTGTACCCAATTTGAAATAAAAGTAGACATTTAAACATACATACAGCCTTGATTTTGTATAAAAACATTAATCAGATCTGTAATATTATATGCTTGTCCTGCTTGGGGACATGCACCTATTACAGTTCTTAAAAAATTACAGGTTTTCCAAAACAAACTTTTAAGATTCATTACAGGACGGCCTAGAGTAACACCTGTCAGATTGATTCATAAAGAACTAGAAATTTGGACAATTCAAGAATATATCTCAAATCAAGCCTTCTGCACGTACACCAAGTCGTACAGCAGCAACAACCCACTAATCTCTTCCCTGGGTAACTACAACCCTGCTTTAGATAAACACAAACGACCTAAGTGCGTACTCCACCCTCTAGCGTGGAACGACAACGTACAAGACGAATACAAACTTGAACACTAAACAACCACTTGACTCTACAGACACACATGTCTATTAATGCACTAATAATGTTATTTCTCTGTTTCAGGGTCATCACGTTATTGGCTGCATAGATGCATTGTATTTCCTTGTAAACAATTTTATGTATTTTTAATGTCTATGTACTTTGAATAATGATTAAAAGACAACCTCCCACCTCAACATATTCAGACCCCATTGTAGCCAATTGGCTTGTCGTCAGCACGACACCTTATCCTGTTCAAGGTTTTCCCGTGGTTTCCCTTGAATAATAAGACAAATGTCGGGATGAGCCCTAAAAGAAATGGGCCACGAACCACTCTTTCTCTTCTACTATCACAAAGAACTTGCTAATTTCTTAGATAACAACCCTGTACTATGATACTAGGGGAAAATAAATATATTGTAAGTTCACAGGACCAACAGCTTCGAAGCTGGGTACCTGGTTCTAATGAAGTGCACTGGTAGCAATATAAAACATGGGGGCATGAGATAGTTACTCTGCCTGCCATAAAAATTCACTTCAATTAAATCCCCAAGGTAAAAGAAAGGAAGATGTCAAAGAAATTGTAAACCTGTGAAATACAATAAATAAATTAATATAAACAGTCCGAACGTTACTCTTCCAATATATTTAGGAATATTAGACATTGAGTTTCCTAGGCCATGAGAACCATAGTGATATAAGTAACATTTTTGTAAATAATAAGATACATGTGCAAATATTCTTTCAATATTGAAAGGTACATTTAGTGCCAAGTATAGGTCATTCGTTATCTCGTGAAACAAAACGGTGGAGTGCGCAGTAGCACAATACAGTAAGAACCTTATTGTGGAGAGGTAGGGGGAATCAGCCTAAACTGATATACTCAGGTAAAATGACATAGTAAAGATTTTGACTAAACGACTGTGACAGTGCCACTTGTACTATACTATTTAGAAGGGTACATTGGCAACCCTGTTTCTGCATTAATGGTATCAATCAGTCGGCTTTCTTCTTACTGCTAAGAGGAGAAAACTAGAAGGTAAGCACTCAATAATTGTTTTTCCTTCCACGAATATTTATTCGATTGCATTGTTTGAAGTTAACATTTCGTGTAAAATTATTATTGATCTCGTAATGCACTCTTTAACACTGTACAGCGCTTTCAAATTAAGACGCAACCCTGGTCACGGCAGGCGGGCGGGCGATAGATCGTTCTCTATAGCGGGAAAACCAAGCGGTGTTGTGCGGCGGGAGACAGGCAGGCAGGCAGGCAGGCAGGCGGGCGGGCGGGCGGGCGAGCGGGAGGATAGGCCGGTATTTCAAGAGGGAAAACCCAGAGGTGTTGTGCAACCCAGCTTGCAATTAGTGTTAGTCTTCTGTAAGGTGTGAACTTGTTTGGTCAGTTTTAGTTTTCATTTAACGTGTTTGGTGAACTGTGCTCTGTTTAAGTTTAAATTTATCATGGTGTTTACCACCATGTGACTTTTATCTCTGGGGTATGTTAAAACATAAAGTGTATGTGAACAAAACTCATACATTAGAGGAACTTCAAGAAAATATTCGGGCTGTGATCTCCAGGATTTCAAGGCAGGAATTGGATCGCGCATTTCAGAATCTTCTTCCCCGATGTAAGCATTGTATTGAAACTCGCGGAGGTCATTTTGAACATCTTATGTCTTAAGGTAAGGAATTAAACCCCATTAAATAATTTTACAGAAGATAAAGTCTAAATAGGGGTAGAAAGAAAGAACGCATGCCAGGCCACTTAGGTTCAATTACCGCACAACGTGGTAACACTGGTCTACAGTGATTTTGCTACTGAAGAAAAACAAGTGTACCAACCGTAATTTAAGTGTGCTTGATTACAGATCTGAAGTCCGTTTTTTTTCTATCACGTCACAATTTTAAAATAAGTACATTTTTAATTGTTAACACAAGACGCTCGTTGACTCAAAAAAGATATTTCTTCCACCCCTTCACATTATGAAAAACTTTGTGCGGGCTCCGAATCATGATGATGACGGGTTTAACTATCTGAAGGAGGAGTTTGGGAGAGTGAAAAGTGATGCAAAATTGAAGGCAGGAATTTTCATTTGGGCCAGAGATTCGACAGTTGATATGTGACACTACGTTCAGGTCAAAACTGAGTGCTCTTGAACTCGAAGCTTGGGACAAATTTATGCTAGTGTCAAACAGGTTTTTAGGAAATTATCGAGCTGATAATTATGTTGAGCTAGTATATAACATGCTTAGAGCATTTCAGAATCTAGGTTGTCGCATGTCTTTAACAATGCGCTTTCTTCATTCACACCTTGACTTTTATCCATCAAATTTCGGTACTGTAAGTGACGAACATGGTGAGAGTTTCCATCAAGACAAATCAACGATGGGATCCAGTACCAGGATCAATACGGTCTGCGCATGATGGGTGATTTCTGTTGGTTCCTACATCGATCAACCACATGCCAAGGTAAGAGGAAGTCCACACCTGTGGAGTAACGGTCAGCGCGTCTGGCTGCGAAACCAGGTGGCCCGGGTTCGAATCCCGGTCGGGGCAAGTTACCTGGTTGAGGTTTTTCCGGGGTTTTCCCTCAACCCAATACGAGCAAATGCTGGGTAACTTTCGGTGCTGGACCCCGGACTCATTTCACCGGCATTATCACCTTCATATCATTCAGACGCTAAATAACCTAGATGTTGATACAGCGTCGTAAAATAACCCAATTAAAAAAAGGTAAGAGGAAAAGGAAGGTCTCAAACACTTTTAAAAGAGTTTTTAGTGCTTACTACATGTTGTAAGTGTATATTTTCTTATAAATGAATTTAAAATAATATAATAAACAAATTTTCAAAGAATATATAAACTAAGCTCCATTTACAACTCTGACTTTACGGTACAGATACATACTGAAACTAACTACTTTATTTTAGGTGCTCAGCAACATTTCTGCCAACACAGAATTATTTAGATAACGCTACAGCATGATACACTATTCTACAGTCTATAAGACATTTTCTTCCACCTTGAACCATCAACATATAGCACATTGAGAACATTAATCACTGTCGTCACTTATTTCCTCCTAACCTGGGTATTCTTCATCAGAAATAGTATTTTTCAAGGGGAATCTCTCTTCCACGTTCTTTTTCTCGAACATCACGTCCACAGCCCACAGCCTCGTCCTCATCCTCTTTCTATTCCGAAGTTAATGACGTTAGGGACATCAACTTTCAGATTAAGGTAGAAAGTGTGGTGTAATGGAGGAGTAAAATCAAGTAGAGTATGCAGATCCTTCACTTTTGCTGTTTTCAGTGTTACCTCTACTTCACGCAATATTCGCAGTGTCTTTGAAAAATGTATAGATGTGCCTACTGTACGTCGATTCAAGATTATAGTAATTATCTGTTTTCCGTTTTCCTGAGAAATAACTTATAGTGGGTAAGGTTAGTGTTGGAAAGAACCACCTCAATTTTAATCTATAGAATCAGACAAGTTTTTCCGAATTCTAAAAGAATGTTCAGTTAATCACTCAGAAAAGACAAACTCGGAATTATCAGAAATTCCATCGATGTTTTTGAAATGGACACAAGACTGTTAAATAACAAGTTACAAAACACTTATCAGACAGATTTATGACGATAGTTACTCGTAGAAGAAAATGACACATTCCTTTGCGCTGTCAGTTTTCAGTTCCCATGCTGTTAAAACGGTAACAGTTTCACAACGACGTGCATTAAGCAACGCAACATAAAAAAGGGAGTTTTCGTTGCTTGTCCCTGTCAGAATCAGGATGAAAGCGATACGTGTTGCTCTGTGTGTACTAGTTCTGAGATTCGCCGGAGCTGCCAAGATCTTGGGCGTCTTCAGCATCCCATCTATCAGCCACCAACTTGTGTACCGTTCACTCATGAAGGAGCTTCATTCCAGAGGACACCACATCACTGTACTCACACCAGACCCGTTACGAGATCCCAGTTTACAAAATTACACAGAAATCGACCTCTCTGCTGCGTATTCTGTGTGGCAAGACAAGTTCAATACCTTGACCGAAAACAGGGACAAAGGAAGATATCTTATTTTCACATCACTGCAGCTCGCACAAATGGGGATAGATCTATGTGAAGTGGAACTGAATTTTCCAAATGTTAGAAACTTCTTTCAAGAGAACAACACATTTGACTTAGTGATGACAGAATGGATTCTGTCTCCTTGCTTCCATGCAATAGGCCATAAGTATGAAGTTCCTGTTATTGGTATATCTTCTGTTCCTCCAGCGATAATAGTACACCATTCTGTAGGCAATCCGGCACATCCTGCTTACGCTGCTGACGTCCTTCTGGGTTACACGGATCATTCAACGTTCATTCAACGTGTCCATGCTACAATTCACTACATACTACTACTATTCGCGTACCGTTTCTGGATACTACCTGCTCATGATGCAGTAGTGAGGAGACATTTTAATAACAACGCCATACCATATATTGAAGACGTTGTTAATAACGTTAGTCTAATCTTGACGTGTTCTCACTTCTCAGTCCAGTCTTCGAGGCCGAATATGCCGGCTGTGGTTGACATAGGAGGTATGCATCTGCGTTTGCCGCAACCGCTGCCAGAGGTAAATATAAACATTTCCAGGATCTATACCAGGTATGCTCATTCTCTGACTCGCGATTACGTTCTGTAATCACAACCTTCGAATGTAGAGCGTGCTGTTCCTCGTTCGAAGCTCGACGGATGGCTGCGGAAGGCAGTTCAATTATTTAGTAACGTAGAATAGTACAGTCATTCCGTACAGTTTGGGAGGAAGACTATTTTTTGTTGTGCGTTCGGTGAAAACTTAAAGTGTTTATTATGTTGTAAGGCACTGTCAGGAATACTACTGAGCAACATAAAACGACATTATACGCTCTGCCATCCAGAACATGCCGAAATGACAGGGAAGCTGTTTTCTGTAATATGCATTCCTATACCAAAGTTATTATTATTATTATTATTATTATTATTATTACTTTATTGTTATTTTGGCGATTTTATTCCAACAGATATGATGAAATAATTTTTCAGGGGTGCAACGTGCACTACAGCTTCAAGAATTGAAAGCACTTCATGAAAGGCCAAACACTGAAGAGAGTCGAACAATTCAGAGTCTATGTTTAGGAGCAAGTTCTGTAGTATGTTGGGAATTAGCTAAGGCACTGAAACCCTTCACGGATGGTGAACTTGTAAAGAGATATATGGTGCCTGAACGAAACATAGTTAATTATATCTCTGTACTGGAACAGCTCAAATGTGAATTCACAGAACATAGATTTTGTGATTTTAGATGTAGGCCTATGGATAGTGATATTAATCTTTTTGTTAATATAATGAATAATGTAATATCTGAATATTACAGTGTATACTCTTTCCTTTTTCAATTTCAGTTTGTTATCCGTATTTTTGTAAGAGCGTGAGAGCGATGCCACGGGCGGAGCTGCAATGTAGTTGCGGAGCCCAGTCCGTACACTGTGTGTGTGTTATGCAGTGCAGCATCATCCGTATAATCGGGTCTTTTACAATTTTGAGCATACCTGATCTATACGAAACAATTTCTAAATTAAGTTAATTCTAACCAGGAGCGTATGCAAGGGTGAGGGTTACCGGGTTTGAACCTCCTTTTGAACTTTTTTTTTTAAATTACGTATATAACTTCAATATTCTCTTTATCCATAATCGTTTTCCCTTCTCTAATTTTTCACTGTCAGAGTAACAAAATCTACATCGACATAAGACATAGTCCTCCTACCCCTCTTTCATATAATCCCTGTGCTTGGTGCTGCGGCAGGTTCGATTTATAAGATGCTATCTTTATTATAGTGAAATCTACTGCCTAGCACCAACCTTGTAATAAAATGAAGCCGACACAATGTCAAATTTAACTTGTTGTGAAACATATTAAAAACGTTGTTTTGGCAGTTCTGTAGTGCACACGTTAAATAATGTGCATTTTCGATTTTAAACATATTTTAAGAGCGATAGTCACACGTTCGTTAGTTTGAATTCTGACTTTATTGTTTGTTTAACGTTTTGTGCATTTGATAGTTCATATTTTAATAATAATAATAATAATAATAATAATAATAATAATAATAATAAATTAAAACGTGTCTCAGTGAAACGTACAGCAGAGTCCGTATAGGTCAGTTTCTGTCAGATGCGTTTCCAATTCACTGCGGGCTAAAGCACTGCGTTTTAACTTTGTTCTAGAGTATGCCATTAGGAAAGTCCAGGATAACAGAGAGGGTTTGGAATTGAACGGGTTACATCAGCTGCTTGTCTATGGGGATGACGTGAATATGTTACGAAAAAATCCACAAACGATTAGAGAAAACACGGGAATTTTACTTGACGCAAGTAAGGAGAGAGGTTTGGAAATAAATCCCGAAAAGACAAAGTATATGATTATTTCTCGTGACGAGAATATTGTACGAAATGGAAATATAAAAATTGGAAATTTATCTTTTGAAGAGGTGGAAAAATTCAAATACCTGGGAGCAACAGTAACAAATATAAATGACATTCGGGAGGAAATTAAACACAATAAATAAGGAAACTGTCTGTTATTATTCGGTTGAGAAGCTTTTATCATCCAGTCTGCAGTCAACAGAGTTAGAATTTATAAAACAGTTATATTACCGGTTGTTCTTTATGGTTGTGAAACTTGGACTCACACTTTGAGAGAGAAACATAGATTAAAAGGCGTTTGAAAATAAGGTGCTTAGGAAAATATGTGGGGTTGAGAGGGATGAAGTTACAGGAGAATGGAGAAAGTTACACAACACAGAACTGCAGGCATTGTATACATCAGCTGACGTAATTAGGAACATTAAATCCAGACGTTTTAGATGGGCAGGGCATGTAGCATGTATAGGCGAATCCAGAAATGCATATAGAGTGTTTAGTTGGGAGGCCGGGGGGAAAAAGACCTTTGGGGAGGCCGAGACGTAGATGGGAAGATAATATTAAAATGGATTTGAGGGAGGTGGGATATGATGGAAGAGACTGGATTAATCTTGCATAGGATAGGGACCAATGCAGGCTTATGTGAGGCCGGCAATGAACCTCCGGGTTCCTTAAAAGCCAGTAAGTAATAATAATAATAATAATAATAATACACAAAATTTAAAATACCGATAATGTACACTGTAAACAATTTTAATAATGACAAAATTCTGCGTACATCACTGATTCCAATCGTTACAGAAGTGGAGTAAAATAGAAAAACTTTTCTATACCTTCTTTTGACTTGAAACGTCTATATTCTGCGTATTTAATATAAAAAGAGAGTATTTTGTGGAACTAAAATTCGACTTTGGTTACCTTAGAAATGCTTACGTCATATCCGATAAACTCAACACTGTGAACGAATCTGCTCCATAATACGTACATAGGCCTACAAGGAGAGTCCGCATATTCACATAATCTACTTGGTAGAGTTTATTATAATCCATGAGGAGCTTCCAATATACTTTAAAGTAATATTATTCAGGTATGCTTTGACATGGATGGATGCGTATTACAAGCCTGGAATAACTCACAAAACAGGAATAAAATAGTAACTATATTTACGGAATATTCTGATGTGTACCACTTAGGGACATAAATTTTAATTTCGGAATTTATAATTTATTTATTTCACGTGTTAAAACTAGGTTACCTTGTTGACTAGTTTCAGCCTGTTGTAGGCTATCTTCAGACCTGGGTGATCTTGGTTTTCGCGCCTTCTTATTGTGTTTTCTGTGGATGGGGGGTGTTTGTGTAGTGTAATGTGGAGTCAAAAAGTGTGTGTGTTCTGAAATTGAGTTGAAGATAGCGTACAACAGGCTGAAAATAGTCAACAAGGTTACCTGGTTTTAAACACGTGAAAGAGATAAATTATATTATATTCGGAAGTGATATAGTATTAAAAGTTGTATAATCAAAATGTATAATTTTTTAATTGTCTCTGATTCACAAACAGTAAAGTTCTATAATTTCTTGTTAATAGTATAGAGGAAATTAAAAGTCTGGGACCGCCTTACTGTATGTCAGGTGAATACTGCCGCACTAAGCTAAAATACCGTATCTCCTCCAGATTGCACTTTAAGAAAATCACAAAAACGCTTTTATTTCGATGCAACAATGATGCACTGTATTTTTTTGCAACATTTCAACGTCTTTTGAGTCTGTGAAAGAAAGAAAATGTTATAGTATGTAATTTAGTCAGAATTTTCCCGCAATTTTCAGTTCGTCAGTGGTATTTAACGGTGCATTAATGCATGCATATTTTGGGATTGTGTAATGCATGAAATTCTCGTATCTACTCATAATAATTATACCACCAACAAAACCAGTGCTTAACAATAAACCACAGCCTGCCTTTCACAAATCAACTTTCTTTCAACAATGAATAAGTTTGAATATGTTTCTTTGCATAGGGTAACCAAGGGTAAATGGGGTCAAAAAGTAACAAATCCTTAATTTTATTGTTAATTTCACAGTATATTACACTCATAACATCATTAGTTACAGCCACATGTAAATACTACTTCCCCAAAAATGTTTCTTTTTACTCTAAACTAACTGTCTGTACATGAACTGAAATATTTCACTGCAGTGACTCTTTTTACCCTTTTTATAAGGATAAATGGGGTCAGTGTTTAGGGCAAATAGGGTCACAATTTTTCCCTCTATATACCTGCACGGAACGTTAGAATCAATATTGAATTGATTTAATTTAACACTTTACATCTTCCACAAACAGACACTGTTTTCTTTTCTGCACCAACGAACTGTGTTGCAGTGTAATTCAAAACCACATGCGTACAGTTTCAAAATTCTAGACACAAGTTCATTTTCTTGTTCTGGAGTAAACGTAGTTTGACGTAGTTTCAAGTGGTTGTCCTGGCCACTTTGAAGACGTCGTTGCAGACATGAATGAGGAACTCCTAACAACTCAGCAGCATGATGTTGGCTTCTTTCCTCGCGAAATGCTTTAATAGCCTTCTGCATGTCGTTCTCAGTCCACGAATTTGACGTTTTCCTCTTACATTTAACCATCTGTCACAAAGAATTGAAAATAAATACTTAATTTGAGTGGACTGATTTGAAACATGCTGACCCCATTTGTCCGATATTACTGACCCTATTTAATCCAAATTTAGAACTTTTTTGCGCTAGAGGTTTGTAGTACTGAACACTGCTTCGACGAAGGCGTTAATAGCCATAATCTCTCCTAAAAAGATTAAACTTAATATTGAAAGTTAATCGCACAAATTCTCTACAATAGTTGTTGTAAAATAATAAAGGAACCGTAAAGCATTATTTCAAATGTATAAAATACTCTTAACTCACCTTTATATTCTCTCTATTCTTTCATTGTCGACACAAAGAATACACACTCCAGCTAGCATCAATGGCACTCAACGTGTACAGGAAGTTCTCTTCCTGACCAGTGTATGGTAGCACTTGCTTGAACTGGTTTACGCTTGAATATGGATACAGGTTTTGAAACTGACCCGATTTAACCTCTGACCCGATTTAGACTGAGTTACCCTATAGAGTGTTAATTGGGAGACCGGAGGGAATTAGACCTTTGAGGAGACCGAGACGTAGATGGGGGGATAATATTAAAATGTATTTGAGAGATTTGGGATATGATGATGAGTGGATTAATCTTGCACATGATAGGGACCGATGGCGGACTTATGTGAGGGCGGCAATGAACCTTTGGGTTCCTTAAAAGCCATTTGTAAGTAAGTAAGCAAGTAAGTAAATATGTTTCTTTGCATCGAGTCTGATCTGATATGCTTCGTCAGATCGGACTTGATGACTTCATCAATGCTTTCCCTGTGAAAAAAGTGCGAAGGAAATCTTTGTAGTTCACAAGTAAGAAGCATGTATTTCGATTCCAGTAATTTATTGTTTTCTGCAATTTAATATTTCAGTTAAGACTAATTTAAACTAAACAAGACCTGAATAATAGCTGCTCATAAACTGTTTGTGGGAGTTGGGAGGCGGCAAATTTTAGCACTGCTTAGGACGGCACTATCCTAAATCCGGCCCAATCTATGATTTATATCTTGCTACAAAATATGGAAAAACCAGAAAGAACCTCCGATGGTATATGACACATATAGGTGCTTAACAATATTGTGGCATTCCAGGACCTGAAGAATTTCCTTGACGGAGCATCACAAGGAGTGATCTACTTCAGCCTCGGTACCAACGTTAGAAGCGACAAAATGTCAGTGGAGAAGAGACAGATTTTTCTGGACGCCTTTTCAGAACTGCAAGACTTCAGAATTCTGTGGAAATGGGAACTTGACGAGCTACCAGGGCAACCCTGCAACGTCAAGGTGGCGAAATGGCTACCTCAAGAAGACATTTTAAGTAGGTAATATTTAATATTACATTCTTCGCACAAAGAGGAAATAAACTACATACAACATTTATAATTCCTGTACCTTATTAATGGCAACTAAACTAAGTGGGGAGGGGGGGAAGAACCATTTTCTTCTTCTGGTTATAGTAAGTTGTTCGTTGCTCCGTCGATATGCCAGTAGAAAGTCAATGTTTACGTACTTATATAGGGTAAAGGTCCGGTAATACTGTGACACGAGTAATATTGTGATAGTTATTTTTGAAAATTTATTAGAATTTTACTGAGCGACAAGAAGATCAATTTTTTGCGTCAACGTATTAAGGGAATGTTCGTGCACAAGTTTCTGCACAAAACCGGTCCTGCTCTCGCTAAGTAAAAGTGGTAATAAATTCTCAATAAGAACTATCATAATATTACTCGTTTCACATATTAGCAACCTTTACTCCATAAGATGCGAAGCACGTCCTCTGCAATCGGCAAACATCATGTTTAGGTAAAGCATGAAAGCCAAGGAATATTGACAATAAAAAATCGATCATACGGGAATGGGTACTTAAAGCGTTGTTAATTCATTATAAAAAGTGAATTTGATACAACGTTAATAATACCAATTGATTTCATTTCCTAGAAAAAAATATATATATATACTAGGAAATAAATGTTGGATATATATATATATATATATATATATCTCCATCATTTACTGGTTAATTTTACACATCTGTGGATCAACGGTTAGCGCGTCTGCCCGCGAAACCAGGTGGCCCGGGTTCGATTCCCGGTCGGGGAAAGTAACCTGTTGAGGATTTTTCGGGGTTTTCCCTCAACCCAATATGAGTAAATGCTGGGTAACTTTCGGTGCTGGACTCCGGACTCATTTCACCGACATTATCACCTCCATCTCATTCAGAAACTAAATAACCTAAGATGTTGATAAAGCGTCGTAAAATAACCTACTAAAATAAAAAATAATAAAAAAATTACTTGTTTATTCATTCATTCATTCATTCATTCATTCATGATTGTATGTATGTATATGTGTATATGTATATATGTATATGTATGTATGTATGTATATAATACAATAATAAATTAATGAATGGTTGAATAAATAAATAAACTAATAACTAAATAAATAAATAATAAATGAATAAATAAATAAATAAATAAATAAAGGAATGAGTGACTGAAGGAATGTAATTAAGGAAAGAAGGAATAAATGAAAGAATGAATGAATGAATGAATGAATGAATGAATGAATGAATGAATGAATGAATGAATGAATGAATGAATGAATGAATGAATGAATGAATGAAAGAAAGAAAGAAAGAAAGAAAGAAAGAAAGAAAGAAAGAATGAACGAATGAGGGATAATTCAATAAAGAAATAAATCAACAAATAAAGAATTAAATAAGTGTTATTCGACCAAGGCCAGTGGAGTCCTGCAGCCGGGGCCGTGGCGCTACTGCTCCTACGTTCGTAATACCGCATCGCGATAGTTCACATTACGCCCGCGGCTCCACTCGCCTCGGTCGAGTAATAAAAGATTAAGTAAATAAATAAAAAATAAATGTTACCTAACTCTCTCCAGCAATATCCTTAAAATTTATGCTGCTTTCAAGGGATTGAATAATATTTACTTTGTAAGAAATACTCAGACATGAACGTGTTCGTGACATGATGCCTAACCGACATGCGGGGTTCTTGGATTCTCGTCACAACAGACCAAGTTTGCTATTTTCTGCTTTCTTTAGGCTCAAACGCATTCTACTAAATCGACGGAGCAGTGTAGTCTGATTTATCAGTTAATTATGCCTCATCACCTATCTCACAGCTGTCCATTGTTTGCATTTCTCTTGATTCTAGGCTTCACTCTTATCTCGCTTGGGCTTAATACATGGCAGAGTGCCTTTTTGCGAGGTTTTTTCAACTTTAAGGCAAGTGTGCAGTAATCAATGATGAATTCTCGGTCTCCAAAGTACCACTGAACTCGCATTTCGGAATAAATTAGTTATTTGAAATGGAGTGATCTTTGTTGGTCTTCTTTGGTAATCAAATAATATAAAATATGAGTTAAATAGTAATAGTCCGTAGCGCTACAACCCATGAAGGGCCAAGGACAATCAGCCGAATGCTGGCCTCCATGTTCACATGCTTCAGCAAAGGTGAACGATCATCGAACCAGTAAGGGGATTAACGTGATTCCACCCCCAACCGTTAAGCTGGTTTAAGAAACCGGACAATAGCGGACGGTGAGTTTGAAATTTGAGTAGGCCAAGACGTGACTGATGAGAATATAAAAATATAAGGCCTGTGACGTACCTCATTACCAAGCGCAGAATTTATAGGTTTTAAGAAACTAAAATTAGATTTTCCAATTTAATTAGGTTTTCCAATTTATGTTTTAGGATTTTAAATGTTATGTTTAGGAATTTATATGATTTTACGGGGAAAAAATGAAAATGAACATCATAGGCCTACTGTTAATATATTACAACGGCTTGGTAAAGAACGTCTCTCTTTAGGTTATTTTAAATCCTAATCTACGAATTAGGTCTTTTTAGATCACATTGAATATAATAATGTTAATCTTTGCTACATAAAACGAATAAGAAAAGCAATATTTCGAGAGTAATGAGATAGCAACAAAATTCATTCGAACCTAAGAATCCGGGGCTTGCTCATTACTATTACATAGTCTAATTTTACATCAAATTAACTCGACGATACTCTTTTTTCTCAAACCGATCAATTAGGTCACAACATACTGAACAACTGCTACTAGAAGAAGCCAGAAACAAATCTGCATTTGTTTCTAAACTCTCAATATACTTAAAATACTGTATAAATAAATATATCTCCTACCGGTAACACAAAAGAAAAAAATAACAGGAACACCCGCAAACAAGAGAAAAATCTAACAACATAAAACAAAACTTTTAAGCAGGGAGAGAAAACTAACAACACGTGACTTAAATTTATAAAACTAAGAAGAGAGAAAGAGCCGAAACAGTTATCAGCGGTGGGTAGGACGTTTCCAAATTCGGCTCCCCTCGCGCGTTCTAGTCAAGTTTAAACACTCCGCTAACCAGCTATCTTATTGGTTGAACTGCTGTTGTCATGGTTACCGGGGAGTAGAGTGATGTAGCCGACTCCTCTCTTTCGCTCTCGCATAGAAACTGCAGGCTGCTAGATGTCAACTATAAAGGTTACAGCGCTATGTTATTTTTCGGTACGAATTATTTGTACTATCTACAGTATAGCATGCGGGCATCTCCAACTGGATGTGGTCGACTTCACGTAACTTACATCTTAGTCGTAGTGAATAGTAAAATTAATATAAAAGTAAAAATGTTCTTCATTCACTATAACTTGTTTGTAATCTTAATTCACCTGGAGTTATTACTGCCATACTGTGTTCTGGTAAAATATTAGGGGAGGCACGGCCTCCCTTGCCTCCCCTGAAAATCCGCCGCTGAAACCGAATTCTTCTATTCGTGACAAGTGTATCAACCTCGGTTAAAATGTAATTTCTGTGCACCATCCATAATCATCGGTTACTTAAACATGGTTAACTGACACCTCATTTAATCAGGATAACGTCTATGATGGTACACAAAATGACGAAAATAAAGCATCCATACTCTGCAAAAATAAACGTTTAAAAACGACTGCGCTTACTCCGTTCTACGTAGAAAAGAACGTATCCTATATTTTCGCGTTGTATATTTTGTTTACCTTTGGACGCTGTTATGTTTACGGGTTGAATTTCTTTGTTTTTCAGTGCTGTTAGATTAGAATCGTACAAAATATAAAATTACAAGCGAAAATGATTATATCCCAATGTGAGTTAGAAGTACTGATAGATTTCTTTACTAGATTTAAATATGGGGAATTCTTAATACGTTATATTAAAAGAAAGATGGAATATCCATAAAGAAAACGCATGAATAATATTAATAGTACTGTATGTACAGTAGTGGAAAAAAAACCGGACCGACCATTGTAGCTGATTTCAGAATTTCAGAGCCTTGTTCACTCCAGAGCACGATAGACTGGTAACTAAGACTTTCGTAGTTCGAATCCTGCCTGGGAAGGAAACTTTTTTTTGTTCCTTATTCAGATTTATTCCCAATACTTTTCGAGTGCTGGTAAAATTCATGTTCTTGGAATAATAAGTAATTTTAATTCTATTTCCTATTTTATTTTATTTCATATTCTCTTATAGGCCTATTAATATTATATCTGAACTGCGACCAAACACGAGCGCTGCTCATTCGGTCTCAAATTTTGTTAATACTACTGTATCTCCTGTTTTATATTGTTTGTATTATTTTATTTCTATTTCTCTTGTTGTTTGTAATTATATTCTTTATTCTGTATATTTAAATTCAAATAAAAAAAATTAAGTAGTAAAATATCGCTGCAATCGAAAAGTATGCCAATGCGAGTCATATTTGAAACTGCTGTGCGTCGACTGGAGTGGTTTGTAATTTTCTGTTTTTTTGACGTCCAGACCAGTGCAGTTTGAAATGTTGGCAAACAAAGAAACAAATGCTAGGGTAGTGATAAAAATAAACAAATGCTTGGGAAGCGATAAAATTAAACAAATGCTAGGGACGCGATAAAATTGTGCGATAAGCAGCCATGATTGGTTGAAAGACGTCCTTTCGTACCGTTTTGTTGGTCAAAAGTATCACAAGTAGTGTGACGTAGTAAAAGTGTCATAGTCACTGTAAAATGTATAATTTCAGGGCATCCAAAAATGAACGTGTTCATATACCAAGGAGGAATGCAGAGCACAGAAGAAGCCATACGGGCCCAAGTTCCTGTTATCGGGATTCCTTTCTTCGCAGATCAAGATGTCAATGTGAAGAAGATGGTTGAATTGGGCGTAGGAATATACGTAGAATATGAAGATATCACCAAGGAAGTTATCCTGGATGCAATCCGCAAAATACTCTATAACCCTTCGTGAGTACAGTTAAAAAATGTTCTTTCTTGAAGATGGCGAATACTTTCTCGATATAGGTTAATGACTGTCACAATAATTCAGCTACCGGCAATATGTTGCTGATCAATTATGTTCCTATTTTTACATTATTTTATTCAGGCATCAATCATGAAGAAATTAGACAATTCTGTATGCATCCAATTAATAAGAATAACGTTTATTTTCTGCGTTGAACATTGCAGACACTTTTTTAATCTCAAAGAATAAATAAATTGTCTTATTTAAATTTGAGATTTTACTGTGGCGAGGAATTATTTTACAGAATAAATGTGATGTAGATTTCCATACATTATGCTACTGTAGTCTTAAGTATCTCTACTTGAAATTGAAAGAAATACTCCAATGTCTTTCAGTTATTTGAACGTGAACGCATGAAAACGGTTATGAATTTATTAAATTTAAACTAAAAATGCACAAAAAGTTCCAATTATAATTTCATGTGAACTATACAACATCGTATAATATATGTATTTTTGTTAATTCCACATTTTAATTACATCTAAAGTATCTAGATGCGTTTCACTTATTGTAAAAATCAGGCGTAGCCATGACGACTAAAGCGGTTGTAGGAGAAATTAAAATGTTTTTTTATTAATATCGTTACATTAAGTTGCAGTCCACACCTGTGGAGTAACGGTTAGCGCGTCTAGCCGCGAAACCAGGTGGTCCGGGTTCGATTCCCGGTCGGGGCAAGTTATCTGGTTGATATTTTTTCCGGGGTTTTCCCTCAACCCAATATGAGCAAATGCTGGGTAACTTTCGGTGTTGGACCCCGGACTCATTTCACCAGCATCTCATTCAGACGCTAAATAGCCTTAGATGTTGATAAAGCGTCGTAAAATAACCTACTAAAAATAAATAATTAAGTTGCACACCTCAAGATATTGTCCTACATAGCTGCAGGGCATCTCTGAGACATTGTATTTGAAGTGCATAGATATTTAATACAATTTAATATATTTTAGTATATGTATTTTTATCTTAGCTAGTATGGTTCTCTCATTGCATGTGTGGGAAAAAATCCCCTGTTCTTTTCTTTTTTTAAGTTTTGTCTATCCCTAGTAAAAATTATCTTTTATTGCATTAAGCTGTCTTTAAATAAATACTTTGTTATTGTTATTAAATCCAAGTAGAAGGCCCATTTTTACGCTAGTACTAGTCCTGTTGTTCACGCACTTACACAGGTGTCGGCCTGGTTGGCGCTGTTGGTATAGCCTTCTATGCCCGAGGTTACGGGTTCGATCCCAGGCCAGGTCGATGGCATTTAAGTGTGCCAGTTTCTAATAATCGTTGAGAAACTGCTACAAAAGTTCGCCGATTAGGTAACCTTCTTTGCGGAAAAAGGTTGACGGTACGTCCTTCTTGCCGCATTTGAATTACGACGACTTTCTCCATAAATTAATAATAACATACGATATTCCTGAACTGTGAATGGCATTGTAAATTGTTTATCGAATACCTGTACTGGGAACTTCCATCCGCTCGACAGGAGACTTATGGATAGGGAGTTTGAACTCAGCTGAGCTGTACGTCAGCTGCATGAATCCTGCTGAACATGTTGCCACGTCTCTCACGTCAGAATATTAACAAATTTAAGCATGCACTATCATTTAAATTAACGAAAACGTAATAGAACACAAATATTTATTTAAACTAATATTAACTCTTTGCTAGATATACCTACTGATGTAACTGTTTTCGCAATTTTACTAACGACATAAGCAGCAGGCTATAACGCAAATAAAATAAGCAAAGAAATAGTTTTTTTCTGGAAAAACTATTAAGTTTTGACCCTATGTTGTATGAACAATCGTACACCGTCCCCGACGACTGTGAAAAGGACGGCACTTATACCGCTTACATGCTGTATATCTCTTCCAAATGGCCTTATCTTTCACCATCTAAAATATCACAGAAACATTTTAAATAACAGTGCATTGTAATTATTAGGGATAGGATTTTGATGAAATTGCATCTTTTTACTAGTAAGCCAGAAACATTGCTGCTATAGTATTTATATGTTCTGTGATAAACTGAGTGTTTTAAAACATATCTGTTAGGGCATTTTTTGCATTTTTTTTTACCTCTTACAACTCACAAGAGCATTTTTTGTTTCATTCTGTCCTTTCTGGGGTATTTTCATTTAATTTTGGCCATAAATCCCTATGATTAATGTAAAATATTATTTATTTCCTTTGATATTTTTCCACCTATTTTTTCAATTAATACCCATTATTTTGTATATTATTTTAATCGTTTTTCTACACAAATATTGTCATTTTAACATATTACTCCCCCATATAATGGATCAGTCAACCACTCCTACAATAAAGACTCCTATATACCTGCTAGTTCCGGATAAGAGTGGCCTTGTGGCGACTACATGGATCTATATCAGGTAAAATAATTAATTAAAGTGTACTACTTAGAAAAGTTATGTAAAAATAAACAAACTTGAATGGTGGTACTAGAATTTAATTTAATTAGTAGTCTAAATATTAATAATCCTACTAAGCCAATTATGTAAGATCAATTTTTAGGGCGTTTTTGAAAGACTTTTAGTTCATAAATGCATTGTTTTAGGACTTTTTTCATGATTTATAGGTCATAAAAATTCTAGCCCTACTAATTATTATGAAACTGAAGTAAGAATAATTACAGAAGGTATAGATTTTTTCTGGGATTTTTATAAGAAAATGTAATCAAAGCAACGCTATTAATGGTGATGTAATAAAATTAGCTGCATAGATAATTTGTTATTGAGAAATGTATACTGAAAAACTTGTATTGCAAATTTAAAAACATTTATTCACATAATATGTTGCATGATATGACATAATATTTATGCTAAAACATCCTTTAATGGTGAGTCTCACATTTTACAAAATATGTAGCAGTGAACGAAGCACACCCTGCACCTAAAAGTTACAAATCATATCTTAATACATTCTTAAATTATCCTTTATACCGCTGTAAAATTTACATCAAATTATGGGTCCAACTCTCTGTGCATCTACAGTTTAACATAAATAGATCTATAATAATTTTTCTATGCGAGCTCTTCCATCTCAAATCGACCGAAATATAGAGAAAATTGACCTTATAATTCCTAAATACAATAAAACTTTTTTTGTACGTAGAGAACTGTGATACAGTGCTTTGTGCAAAGTTTGAGGCATCAGAACTTCATAGTGTTTAAATTTAAAATATTTAAATTTATTATATTTTCATAAAATTTGCAAATTTAAACTGTTGTAGCTCCGAAACCCTTTCACCCAATGATCAAAATCATGGTTTATTTTCATGATGAGAAATTAAAGTTTATATTGACATATAAACAGATTTTCTTACTTTCTATGGAAATGGATAAATTTAGATTTTTCCTCATTAAGACGCCTTTGCCAAGGAAAAAAAATATTTTAAAAATATATAGTTAGATTCCGCATTGATAGTACAAATAAACACATATTTTTTACTGATGGCACGTTGATAAGAAAGTATTGAAAATATCAAATAAAGAAAATAAATAGTACGTGCGTGAACTAACCAGCTGACTGTGAGGCGGGAGTTAGCCGAGGTAAGCAAGGCCAGGAGACAAACACGTGATGTATCGTCTAGCAGTCATGGCTGTGCTAGCTTTATCACAGGTTTTCATAAACACAAGAGTAAAATGACGCCCAACGCTCGCTTATCTTCAGCTATCGGCCAGTGCGTGCGGTACTGCGCCGTTCAAGTCTAGGCGTGTGAAAGTAATCTATTTCATACCCTCGAAACTTATTGCCGTGCCACTGAAGAAACAATGCCGAATCCCTCTTAATAATGCAAGGTTTTTCTCAATATTTTTTTACATTTTTACAAATTGGCAAAAAGCCTAAAAGTAAGTAAAATCAGATTATCTGTCTCTCTGTGTACAATAAAAATAAGGATTGCTTCTTAACATAACCTACCAAATGTCACCTTCAAAATAAGCTCTCGTTCAATGTTCTGCAGTAAATGGTTCCAGAGTTCCGAGCGCTGAAAGAGGCTTGTTTTAATAAAATACGCTAAATTTGTTGCTCAGTGATACGAAAACCGTTTGACTTTCGATAGTATATTTTTGAAAATTCACTCTCCTCAGCACGTTGTATAAATAGGGAAAAAATGAGAGTATAAAAAATGCGAGGTTTTTTACTGATCGATTTCATATGGAATAGCCCATGCGTTCAAGTACAAGTCCTCTTAAGGTGATAATAATAATAATAATAATAATAATAATAATAATAATAATAATAACAATAATAATTACTATAACCGAAATGTCTTCTCTAAACCTGAATTAGAACAGTGGTAATAGGACAAATAGAACATCTAATATAGAACTGATTTCATTATTTCTGAATCTGTTAATAAGAAGTAAATAAAGGGACATCACTTTATTTTTACCAACATTTTTAACATTAACCTGGCTATACTCGGAAACACTGTTGCCCCCTTCCATTACAGGAGTTTGATGTTACTAGTGCAATATGTAAACAAATCATTTTACTAGGTATAGGAGGAGAGAAAAGTAGTGTATCCATTTATGTTGTAGGGAAATACGATATTACAATTTTCAGTTTGATCATCACTTTTACGGAATTTATCAAAATACAGTAGAGTAGTAACATTTTTTTTCAAAAACTCAACTTTTCAGGCGGCTATGTTCGTTATGTAAAGTCTACTTTATTTAGCATATTAATTATTGATGTTATCATACAATATAGAGAGTGCATCTAAATTGAGGGGGTCATAAGTAAAGGGCTGTAAGTGCACTTAAGTTACTTTTGAGAAAATGGGGTTTAAATATTTAAGCTTTTGTAAAATCGGTGAAATTTTTTATTTAAATTTTAATGTGTGATGCGATTAAAATATCCCTTTGCCACTAAAATTTTTGATACTTTTGCTTACACTGGATGCACTCAACTCATGTTATTACAAATGTCACCAGCATTCCTTTGCTTCTAGCCACCTCAATTCAAAAAAAGCTAATCTGAATTTTTAAACAAGTTGCTGAAAATGGTTGCCGTTCATTACAATGCAGGCTTCAATTCAGTACGCATATTATTAAAAACATTTTAAAGCATATTCTCTGATATTGAGTTTATCGTTTCTTGAATATAATTTTTTAGTACGATATTATTAATATAGGTTCTTTCTTCTATAGAAAACGCAATCATATTTATGAAACGACTATACACTGCAGTGTTTACTTCACTGTTTGAAGACTTCGAATGCAACAGCGGCCGTAAGTTTGTGTGTCTGACGGGAGCAAGGACATTAGTGAAGGGGTGAGAGTGAAGTACATTCAGAAATGCAGGTACAATAAAAATGCAAGTAAAAATAAAATGATGTCCCTGTATAAACTAAGTAAAATATAACTGTTACTATATTTGACGTTAACAATGAAATATTCAGTTACATACAGCTGCTTGCAGTGATCTAAATCTTTTAACTAAATTGACAAGTATGGTATTGATAGTTACGTTTTTCCCTTATCTCAACACTCTCTCTCCCATTTATTCTGAGAGTTCGCTGCAGATGTCGTTCCACTTAGGCAACGACTATCCTTGGGTCCCCATTCAATCCGACAGCTTATCATGTGGGTTGGGAGATGTCTATGCTAGTTCGAAGATTATCCAGGGATCCTCATTCAATCCTTCACACGCCGTACTTGCTACCAAAATAATTCAGGTACAGGACTTATAGTGTATCTTCAAGTTCATGAAGAATGGGTTCCTCGAAAACATTTTTGAAATTACAAAAAAATTATTGCTAGCTATATTTCTTAGGTTCATTAAAACTGAAGTTCAAAGTCAACTAATACCGAGTTTTTTAGTGTAGCAATGTATGTAGATCGGGACCAATGAATTAAGTTCATCATAGTCGAATGTTATATTGATAGTGATAGTGCTGCTTTTCACTATTGGGAGGTAATAATCGCCCATCTTCGGTATTCCCAAGAAACTAGTTCGATGAATTTAAATGTGTGCCAGTGAAACGTACAGCAGAGTCCATATAGGTCAGTTTCTGTCAGATGCTTTTTCAATTCATTGCGGGCTAAAGAAAGGAAATGCACTGTCACCTTTACCTTTAACTTTGCTCTAGTCTAGAGTATGCCATTAGGAAAGTCCAGGATAACAGAGAGGGTTTGGAATAGAATGGGTTACATCAGCTGCTTATCTAAGAGGATTACATGAGTATGATAGGAGAAAATCCACAAACGATTAGGGAAAACACGAGAATTTTACTTGAAGCAAATAAAGAGATAGATTTGGAAGAAAATTCCAAAAAGACTAAGTACATGATTATGTCTCGTGACCAGAATACTCGTATTGTACGAAATGGAAATATAAAAATTGGAAATTTATCCTTTGAAAAGGTGGAAAAATTCAAATACCTGGGAGCAACAGTGACAAATGTTAATGATACTCGGGAGGAAATTAAACACAGAATACATATGGGAAATGCCTGTTATTATTCGGTTGAGAAGTTTTTATCATTCAGTCTGCTGTCAAAAAATCTGAAAGTTAGAATTCATAAAACAGTTATATTACCGGTTGTTCTGTATGATTGTGAAACTTGGACTCTCACTTTGAGGGAGAAACATAGGTTGAGGGTGTTTGAGAATAAGGTACTCAGGAAAATATTTGGTGCTAAGAGGGATGAAGTTACAGGAGAATGGAGAAAGTTACACAACACAGAACTGCACGCATTGTATTCACCTGATATAATTAGTAACATTAAATCCAGACCTTTCAGATGGGAAGGGCATGTAGCACGTATGAGCGAATCGAGAAATGCATATAGAGTGTTAGTTGGGAGGCCGGAGGGAAAAGGACCTTTGGGGAGGCCGAAACGTAGATGGGAGAATAATATTAAAATAAATTTGAGGGAGGTGGGATATGATTGTAGAGACTGGATTAATCTTGCTCAGGATAGAGACCGATTGCGGGCTTATGTGAGGGCGGCAGTGAACTTCCGGGTTCCTTAAAATCCATAAGTAACTAGGTCTAATGTTCAACGCAACAAATTCCACGACATTCAGAGTTCATTGCACTTGCTTGCTGAACAGCTAAATGCACTATGAAAACAAATGCAAATGAAAATGTATTTTGGTCATTAGCCCGCCAACCAAAACCCAGGACGTATCATTTACAAGGCACACTATTGTAATGTGCACAATACGTAATTCCAAACTCCTTTTTCTTCATGGTATATACTAGATCCAGAAACCTATTACTATTTCATGTCACCTTTCATTAGGGTCTCTTAACAACAGTCACAAATCAAATGTGTCACTATTAGAATTAAAATATCTACATATAACTTTTTGTTATATTTGCAGGTATAAAGAAAATATGAAGAAGATATCAAAAATTGCGAGAGATCAAACTAAACGTTCTCTGGACCGCGCAGTCTGGTGGACCGAATACGTCATCAGGCACAAAGGAGCGCATCATCTCCGCTCAGCTGCTCTGGATATCAAGTGGTACCAGTATCTGTTGTTGGACGTCATTGCTTTCATCTCCATCGTCTTTATATTTATGAGCTGGCTCATTCTTCTCATTACTCGATTCATCGTACGTACAATCAAATCACGAAGTAGTCTAAGATCTAAAAAAGACTGATTTCTATTTACACGAACCAACTCAATTGCAGTAGCAGAATCTAAGTTGTTGACTTAATTAGATTTATACCAACATAAATTAGGCTGATAGGGATACATCCATAAATAGAGAGGATTTTTTCCATACCCGCGGGGAATTAACTCTCCCGTTTGGCGGAGGAGAACGTTGTGATTCCAGCTACACGGAAGCAGTAATAGGCGAGCATGTTTGCGGGCGGGAGAACTTTACAAATAATTCATAGATTAATTCTCATCACATGAAAGCAATACGAGGCAGTCTGGGGTCCAAACGTGTATTGTACATATTATCAATACACTGTACGCTCGTTCTTAACTCTACATCTTGGTTAGGTACAGTACAGTCCTCAACATTAGTCCTCATATCACGAAATAGATACTCCCTCACAACACCATATCACACTCTCCATTCCTAAACACAGAACATCCTTCTACTCTTCATCTTTCACGGTCTCTGCAGCTCATCTCTGGAACTCTTTACCACAACATGTCAGAGACTGTCGGACATTGTCTAGTTTCAAAAATAAATTAAAATTGCACTTTTTCAATTCTGATTCTTTTCAGTTATAAGCCCTTTTCTCTGCGATAGTTTTGTAAAAATATAAGCTATATATTTCTTTCCTTCCTTCCCCCTTTTTGTTCTCTTTATCAGCCGATGAATTTATTATCATAGCCTTTTTATTGTGAAATTTATTTAATATTCGTATTTATTTTCTTTTTTATTATTATTTTATTGCATTCCATTTTGTTATATTCTACCTTACGTTATCCATATTAACCATTTGTACTAAATGAGTTGCGTTTACTATATTCCAATGTATTTCACTTTCTTTTTTCTAGTATTGTATAATTTTCATGTTGTTTAGTGTCGATTTTATTATTATTATTATTATTATTATTATTATTATTTTTATTTTGTAATACGTTAGTATCCTGTTCTTTAACTTTTTGTTAAATGTAACTGCTTGTGTACTTTGTGACCTGGTAGAGTGCAAGAGAAGGCCCTATGGCCTTAACTGTGCCAGTATAAATAAAGAATGATTATTATTATTATTATTATATTATTATTATTATAGTCGAGTTCAGATGGTTCGGAACATATAACAAGTCAGAACAGTGAGTTTTTATGTAGGATAATTTTGCTAAACCGGAGTCTGTACCAGCAGTGAGAAGACAACTCCGGAAAGAATTATCAGATTATGAGCCATCAAATCCATCGAGTGTGTGGGATCTAGCCAATAAATTAAGAGAGACTGGCTTCTTAATTGATAAGAAACTTATGCCGTGCCGCAGAGTTCATATTGAAAAAACTTTAGACGACATTGCTAAAAAATTTGCCGCAAAATCTTCCGGGCATTTGAGGAGGAGGTTCTTGTATATAAATCACCATCAAGAGTAGCAACAAAGTTACTTGAATTGAAGCTATATGGCAACGCAAGTGTACTAATCGCAAAGGAACGATCCTGAGAGCAGAGTGAATTTTTGTAATAGGGATATCCTGAACTAGCACCAACAGATAGCGCGCGTGTACTTTGAGGGATGCGCTTTGCGCGTGCATTTGTTTTCCAGTACATAAACATCGAAGATTTACGTAGTATATTAGTATATTAAATACTCTTAAAAAACAACTCAAAATGCCAAATTTTTGTTGCGTTCCTACAAGGACATCATTTTATTTTTACTAAAATTTCTAATATTAACCTGGCTATACCTTTGGGTCAACGATTAAGAACAGGAAACACCGTTTGCTACCCCCTTTCACGACTGGAATTCGATGATACTGGCGTAATATACAAACAAATCACTTTACTAGGTATACGAGGGAAGAAAAGTAGTTATCCATTTACGTAAACTAGGAAATATCGCGAATTTGAGTTTGTTAATTTTCATTAGGCTTTTGTTTAATCAAAATACAGTACAGTATTAACACAGCGTTTTTACTTACGAATTGAGCTTTCCATGCGGACGTATTCATTATGCAGTGTATATTATACTATCTACAGCACATTAGCGTACACTAACACTATAGAGAATGAAGTTAAATTGAAAAATAATCATAATATGGATATTTAAACACATTTTTGAAAATGGTGGCCGTTCATTTCGATACAGGCTTCAGTTATAATGTGCATATTATTGCACTATAGCCTATTGTACGTAATTCCAATTACCAGTTTCGTACTTCGTATCAGTAACTCATGTTGAAATAATTCTGTACTTACTTTATAAAAGAGACCTTATGTACTGTAAATTCAATCTTCACTTCTGCCCGATCCGAAAAGATAAAATTACTCAGACATGCTATCTACTGTCCGTCCAAGCGGTTACGTCGCAAGCGTCGTAGAAAGGAAGGAAATCACGTGACAGTTAATTACTTAACGAGGCCCTTTTATTTAAGTTATTTTAAACAATCGTATGGGTATAATATTACGTAGACGTCCAATTCCTAACAGAAATTAATGTTCCCAGAAAAGAGCTAAGACAGCCCAGCCACTAGCATTTACAGAGAGGCGAATAGAAGCAGGTGGGGGAAACCGGGATGCGACGTAGGCAAATGGAAAAATTATACAATATTGAAAGCTCTTTCGTCACTGGAAAACGCGAACATATTTTTGGAACGTACTGTTTACTATGACCGTAAGGCTACTATGACTGTATATGCGGTCTTGGATCTGTGTGGAGGATGGTTGAACTTCTTTAGTAGAAGGGGTGGGAGTGAAGTACATTCAAAAACTCAGGTAAAATAAAAATTTAAGTAAAAATAAAATGATGTCCCTGTATATGTAAAAATCCAGAGAAAGCTTTCTGTCTTAAATCAGGTCCCCAAAGATTTTGAATATATGCTTTCACCTTAAAAAATATAACTAATTAAATTGCGCCTCTAAAGTGATATATTAAACAAAAAGAACTACTTCAAGCAAGGAATTGCTGGCGATAGTTTCATTTTGGAAGAGGGCAAAGAAAAATTGTAATAAAAATATATGCAAAATACAGCAAGCTATGTTAGTTTAGATTATACTCAGTACTTGTAGGAGTCTCCGAAGTTTACGCCTGCATTTTATAATGAGACGATACCAGGCCTACTGTAACTCTCAATTAACTAGGATGTTTATTATCCAGCACGATCTGTAGTGAAAAAATATATAATATATAATATATACCTATAAATAATATAGTCAATGTATAAAATAAAAAAGTAAGGGAACCTTGACTCCAAAAACCCATTTCGTGAATAATGCCTTCAATGTAGACTAATTATTTTTATTTTATTTTTTTTTTTTTATTTTAACTAGCTAGCTAGTGAGTACAAATTACATTTATAAAACAAAAATGTTTCTAGCCACTATCGTAAGAGCCAGGTTCGTGTACGGTGTGGTCTTAGTCAATAATATAACATAAAATTTACAAGGACAATTTACTAAATACAGTAAGTAACTTAATATTCAAAACAAAGAATAAAACACAAGAGCAAGAATAAAGAATAAAGAGAAAAAGAGAGAAAAATACACACTTAATATAAATTGACAATCACACAATAAAAACCTGAATATAGTCGAAAGAAATAAAAAGTAAAAAACTACACACATTTGTTAATATTACATATATCATGAAGAATGTTATTAATTACTTTTTTAAAAGCTTCAATTTTAAAATATTTCAAATTTGGAAAATGGTTTCTAATTTTATTATAAAGTCTTGGGCCGAAACTAGCACCATGTTTAAGAGCTGCACTTTTATGACATTTAGGCTCAATTAATGGGAAAGTAGACTTTTGTCAGCGAGCACGATATTCATGTCGATTAGATTTATGTTTTATTTGATTTCTGTGGTAGTAAGTTAGTGAACTATATTTATACATTTCTTCAATAGGCAATACATTAAAATCTGTATAAATTAAATTTGTTGGGTAATCCATATTTTTCGTCAGACAAATTTTAATTAATGTTCTGTGTAATAAAATTAATGGATTAAGTGCAGATGATGCTACTCCACCCCAATTTATTATACCATATTGTATTAATGATTGTACCAAAGCTAAAAAATATTATTCTCAATGCCTCCTTAGTGATAAAATTTTGAAGTATTATGAATTATTAATTATTATTATTATTGTTTATTAATTATTAAAACCATCTTTTAATTTCAAATTTTCAAAATCATCCTAGATAACCTCCTGAGTCCTCAGAATATAGAATATTACACTATACTTCATACATGATTATGATATAAGATGTATGTGCAGAGATCCGAAATATAGTATATCTCCATTTGTGCCCTAACTGTAACCTGCAGATTTTTTTCCAGCATTCTTCTTCATGTCGATGACTTTCTCTTTGAACTGCAGAATTATATTAAACTTTAAAAATGAAACAACAAATGTCTCAGGACTCAGGAGGACATTCAAAACACGATGTCCTTAACCTACAAAATCCACTAATAATCGTGATACTACTTCGATCATATTATATCCTATTAAATTGTATTTGATCTTTCGGCAACTAGAGAAAAATACGAGCAATTCAAGCCCAATAGTCCCTTCCATATAAAAAAACACATTGGCGGCTGCATATCCTGTTTTTCGGGCACGGTACTTACAATATTAATGATTAAAGAGGCAATATTCTCCTTCGACAAAGTACCTAGTCTTAAAGGGAATCGCTCAGAATTATACAAGTCTACACCGTTAAATTACAACATGAGGTAAGAAAATACTGAATTACATTAAATTATACCAGGTTATACAAAATAATTATAAATATAATTTTGACCCGCACAGAAAGCCAACAAATGGGAGAACATTTAAAGAACCGTATCATTGAAGCTTTGCTCAAGTCACCCCGGAAATGCTATAAAATATTCTCTTCACATTCTCAATTTTCTTTTCATATACCAAGCTCTTTATTTAACTCCAAAAGCAAAAATCAAGGTGTATTAAATCTGGATACCTGGCCGGCCATTCTACTGGTCCACGCCGACCAATCCAATGTCCAGGGATTGTTCGTCCAGCCTGCTGCAACATTTCTGTGGCTTAACCTACCAGAATGAAGAATGATATCAATTCTTTCCTCTTTCGATAATGCCATCATGAAAATCAAGAATTTGTTATAGTAAAACTTCAAATAATCACAACATTGCATTGAAACTGTCACAGGTTAACCAAACAGCACAGCTGAAAATCTATGGATGACGTATCTTGACAATTTTTTAGGCAGAATTTGTAACAAGTCTACGCTATAAGCATCACACTCTTTTTGTACTTTATTCTGTAAACTTAAATGCAATGCAGTGAGGAAGAATCTCTACAATACATTAAACATATATTTATTACTATTTAACGTCAATAAAACAACAAAATTTCAATACATCATTATGTACATCAATTAATAATTTCAGGCGTTTCACATTGCTCCTCTTTGTAACTAAATCCTTTCCATATATCAGACAAAGAACATTATCTCCTCTTTCACTCATAAGAAGACAAGATTCCCGACAGCCTAAAATTTACTGAATGACTTTTTCCTCAATATCTTAAGTACAACCCTCGAGTTCGTTAGTGGCTTGTACCTGCGTGCCGTACTTGCTCTGAACAGTGCATACGAGCGATGAGGCACGCTTGCGCTTACGTTGACATCACTGCTTTGACGCTACAAAAAAGATGGACAATACTGCTCCAGTAACTGCACAAATTATACTATGACATTCTTATTAAATAAATGTTCCCTTTGTGATCACTTCACTTACCACACCAATGAGGTAAGTAATCATCATAGCACTGTATTTTTTGTTTCTATAGCAACTAGACAACTTGCGGTATTGTCAACTTACGGGGCATGTAAACAACATCGATAAGAACGAGGAAAGAGTATAATCCAATAATATTATTAATACAGTCAACATAAAGGAATATGAGAAGTATAAAAAGAAGAAGACTCGATTTAACCCAAAATATGTTTGTCAATGTCAACGAACGAATATTGTCTGAGTGTTTACTTCCACTGGGAAGTGGAATACTTAAATGTAATAGCTATACCGCGGAAATTTATGCAATTGCTTGTTTTTATTGACGTGACATATTGAAAAAGCAAAAGTGGATCTTTGCCGATTATGGTTTCTACGTGCGAGTGAAGCCAAGTTTATTTTGCATAAATGCATATTTCAAGGATCTACCTTTTAAACGCATATATATTATTATTTTGCATATTTAAATGTAAACATATTAACATAGGCTATTTTCTTGTATGTCCGATTGATTATCTAATTTCAAATATTTATTTGATAAAAATATAGGCTAAATAATTTTCAAGAAATATAAAACTTATGTAAGAAATAAAACCAATAATTAAATACTGTTCAGAACGTGAAATTTTTGCGACGACAATGTCTAAGTTGGACCGTTTTCTACTTTAACGTCTTTAACACAACACTAGCTCTGTATTATCGACGCGCTTTCCTCATTAAACTTCGGCAAGTCCTCGTTTTGCCGACAATGATTTAGTTCGCCTGCTCTAATAGCAATCCGACATTTGACCATCATCCTAGATCATTATATACCCAGACTGCACGACCGATAGTGAGTACGACAATTTTCAAGAGTATCATAACAAGATTATACATTCGGCGTTATAGGCTTTGACGGTAACAACTTTTGTCAGGTTTACTATGCTACCATCTAGTTGTTACATAAGAAGTCACGTCATAACTCCCATTTGAAATACATTAGCGACTGTATTACCATCTCGTGTTCGTTTACACTTTATAGCATCTTAGCATTATAAATTGTAGGAAATAAATTACGAAATAATTCGGTATCCACAGCTGACAAAGTATTCATAGTTCGTATCGATTAGTCGCGCCTGGCATTGGCACTGAATAAAGAGAAATGGATGACCTTGCAGGTATTACAAACTCTAGTTATACCTTAGGTATCAAATTTTATGTTACAATTGTTTATTTTGTTAATATAGTTTCTCTGAACCACAGAACTGTTTTATGTGATATTACAAAAGTGTTTGTATGAGATCGTGCGTATTTGCTTGGTTTCCGCACAAAACCAACCCGCGGTAAGTCTAAAATTCCACATTCAGTATTCCCAACCGAACACACATAACAATTTCCCTCTTCTTACCGCTTAAGTGACATATTAATTTTACTGCTTTAGGCTTTTAACATATTATTTTTAGAGACGTTCAATATAGTAATAGTTATAAATTGGAAACTTACCACTGCAATTTCACCTACAGTAAATTGCACTGTTAATTATTGTTTTTAAATATTTGCAAAAATTCAGTAAACTCCACAACTCCACTAAAGTTACTGCATTTCGTGATGCATGTAACACTAAGGAAGCAGTTTGTTTTAAGATCGCATTTATAGACTGGGGGAAAAAAAGACAGACGTATATCACGGTCTGCTGGAGTATAGTAAACACAGAAAACATTTTAAAGCAACAATGTTGAAGATAGATATTTTTGTTTTCCAAAATTGCCGTCATTGAACAGAAACAAAGATGGAGATTTCATTGCAACTAATTAGAAATTCTTCTTTCAGGTATGTAATAAACGATCTTCGCACAAAATAATGTACGATACACGAGCGGTATGTTTTCTTTCAATTCTCGGAAATTAAAAAAGCTCAACTACGTTTCGCTTTTTCAAACTTTTCCTCGAACATGAAAACTTCAACATACCGCTCTTGTAACGCATATTACTATTATGTAACATTCTACTAAAAATCAATAATAAGCGAGATATTTCGATTTAATTGCTTCAGACCCCCTCCCTTAAAACCCACTTTAAAAGAAATTATTTTGAATATCATATAGCCTAATGTCTAAGTGGGAAATAACTTACCTTACATACTAATTTTCATAGAAATCCGTTCAGCCATTCTCTTGTGAAAAGGTAACAAACATACAGACATACAAACAAAAATTTCAAAAATGCTATTTTCGGTCTCATGTTTACACCAATTATTTTTTCAGAATCGAAAATTACCAGAAAAATATTGGTTACAGTTTTTTTATTAGTATAGATTGTCCAGTAAACACTTATTTATATGAAACATTTTGTCTCTACATTCACTGAAGTGTAGGAGCCATTACGTTCTATAAATCTATTAAATCTCCTGAGATGTGAAAATTGAACGCTTAATATGTATTCCAACAGTTCAAATGCGCGTGACGGTTATGACGAGGGTATATTTCAGGCCTGGCGGCGCTAGGGTAGATACCATTTTTCGAGGCCAAGGGGCGCAAAGGCACTTTTATGATTTTCATGTTATAGTCAAATTTTCCGTTTATAAAAAGTCATACTTCATTCATATTTAAACCATTTTATAGTGAGGTCTACTCCAAAGATATAACAATCTCTACATCTAGATTCGAATCCATGTATTTTCATCTCATATTCCATAAATATTCCTGCCGAAATGGTGATAATGATGATTAAGATGACAGCATGACGCCGAAGACAACTACAATCTGTATTACCAAAATAACACAGCGAGGACACTTTTTGGTTCACAAATACATAGGGTTACCTTGAGAAGAAATTCTATAGGAGGACATGCAATCTAAAATAAGAGGACATTGCTGAAAGAGGAGGACTTTTTAAACATTGGTATGAACAAAATTAAAGATAAAAACAATGACTCACCTTAGTTTTCTCACTAGTTGCTGGATCAGTATTACATCTCTACCCTACTTATCGGTGGAGCCCCTTTGTGCACAAGAGTCTGAAGAGACAAACTTGTATCTTGTAACAAATAACTATGGAACTGTTCACAGGACATGTCCTTGAAATTATATTTCACTATGATGATACCTCTGACTGTCTCAGTTAGCATGCCATTTCTTTCTTTTGTCCATTAAGCAGATATTAAGGAAAACACTCCCTCAACACTTCCATTGTGAGTTGGGATAAATAAATAGAACTGACATATTTTTAACAGTTCTGAAATATTTCAGTGCTCCCAGAACTATTGGAATTGAATAATTTGCACCACTGTTTATCTAAAGTTAAATCTTTGTCCAAATTAACTTGATTGGCATATATTTGTACACTGCAGAATAACATTGATAAAATAGCTTAGAATCATGAATAGTGACATTTTTAGAATGTAAGAATTCAATGCATGTCAATAGGTGATCATATTTTATGTTTTTTTATGTGCTCCAGCTTCAACCATTGAAAGCAGTTAAATTCTTTCATATGTTTTCACCATTTGTTTAGATATTCTATGCATAATGTCGCACATTATTCAACATTCATAATAATTCTAGTTGAAATGCGAAATGCCGGACATTTGTGTACCGCAAGGAACAATTTTGGGACGTATTTTATTTCTAATATATGTTAATGATCTGCTAAATATAAATTTAGAAAAATTTAATGTATCTATATATTCATATGCGGATGATACAGTAGTTATTTTCAATGGTTTTTCTTGGCTGGAAGCATATAGAAATGCTAATATAGGTGCTAATATTGTTAAAAAATGGCTTAATTCCAACTTCCTTTCTTTAAATATATCCAAATCAACTTTAGTTCCTTTTTCGTTAACAGCTGCCAGTGTTCAAAATTTAAAATTTAGCGATGAATATAGACTAATAATACACAGTGAAAATTGTTTAGATCCCAAAAGTTGTAAATGTCCACCATTGAAAGAAGCCACGTATGTCAAATATCTGGGTAACATTATTGATCAGAATTTAAAATGGCCTCATCACATTACTTATCTTTGTAAGAGGCTTCGTAAAACAATTTATAAATTCGTTAATCTTCGATGCTACTTACCCATTAGAGTTCTACGAAATGTTTATTTGGCCATTATTCAGTCTATTATTCAATATGGTATAATTGTTTGGGGTGGAAGTACAAAAATTAATCTTAGTCCGTTAAAGTTACTACAAAAACGAATAATTAAAATTTGTTTGAAGAAACGTTTCGATTATCCAACTAAATTAATTTATTCTGAATTTAATGTATTTAATATTGAACAAATTTATAAGTATACGCTGTTAAAATTTTATCATAAAAATCGTAATAAGTTTGTATTACAGACGCACAATTATGACACAAGACGAAATATTAATTCAACATTAGTAGAACCTAAATGTCTCACATCTGCTGGTCTAAAGCATAGCATTAATTTTGGCCCTCGGTTGTACAATGCTTTAACTAAATTACACCCAGAACTTCTAACATGTAACCCACTAACATATAACAAGAAAATTAGAAACGTGTTAATATCTTCAATTTGATTAAATAAATTTATAGCCTATGTGTATGAATTAATCAACCTATATTATATTTGTATTCTATAATTTTGAAATATATATTAGTCCTACTTTTCACGTGCGATATTATTCTTCTCTAGTGTTAATATTATATTATATAATTCCATTGTCGCTGTAATTATATTTTAGTTCCTATGTTATTTTACTTATTTATTTTTATTATTATTATTATTTTTTATTTTAATATTATATCTGAACTGCGACCGAGCACGAGCGCTGCTCATTCGGTCTCAAATTTTGTTAATACTACTGTATCTCCTTTTTATATTGCTTGTATTATTTATTTTTTTATTTCAATTTTTTTAATGCCTGCCGGACAGGATAAAATTATTAAAAAAGAGGACATGTCCTTCTTTTGCCGGACGGATGGTAACCCTAGAACACTGTTTATGACTCCAACGCGCTTGGCCCGCGCGAACATCGTTTCAGTCTCTACCAGCCTCTTGTAAGTACAGTAGTTTGTATGCAGGTGGTCAGTGTCATATATTAAAAACAAAAATGGGTAGAAAGGGAAAGGAGACAATATTGGAAGAAAGAAAGATAATTATCATATTACATTATAATCAATGTAAATCGTTGCGTGAAATATCTTATATAGTTTAGAGTTCCATTCGGTAATGTGTTTTGGAATAATAGCCTATTCTGAGGAAATTTCACATATAGCAACAGTATATTTCTACTACAAAAAGAGAGTAATTAGAATAATATTAGGTACCAAATCTAGGGAGTCATGTACGACCATTTAAAAAAAACTACAAATAATGTTCATGGCTTGCCAGTATATTCTTTCATTAATAAACTTCCTCGTACGTAATCGTGAAAACTTGTAACTAATTCAACAGAACATAGCATCAATACTAGTCACAAAATGAGTTCCGTATTCAACCAGCAAGTCTATCGTGCTATTAGAAAGTAGTGCGTTATATGGCAGTAAACATTTTTAATAATCATAATCCACAGTTATTCCCGATTTACCACGAAAATCGTCTTTAGCTGCATTTAGATTGGCAACAGGCCATGACTGTTTGGCCAAACACCTGCATGTAATTGGAATATATCAGTCCTCTAAGTGCCCATTGAGCAACACAAACCAAGAAATGGATTCGGAACACCTCAAAATCTGTGCTTCAGTGGCTGACCATGACAATATTTTTGAATTTTTTTAGTAGGTTATTTTATGACGCTTTTATCAACATCTTAGGTTATTTAGCGTCTGATTGAGATAAAGATGATAATGCAGGTGAAATGAGTCCGGGGTCCAGCACCGAAAGTTACCTAGCATTTGCTCATATTGGGGTGAGGGAAAACCTCGGAAAAAACCTCAACCAGGTAACTTGCTCCGACCGGGAATCAACCCAGGCCACCTGGTTTCGCGGCCAGAAGCGCGCTAACTGTTACTCCGCAGGTGTGGACGCTTTGAAAAATATTGGAGTGCAAGAGGTCAAATGACTTTATTGTCAAACGCCTGGCATTAGAAAACAACACCAACAACATTTTTAATAGTCTCCCTATGGATATAAAAAATCAAAATCAAAACAAAATTATTTAAGAGCCAAATTAAAGAAGTATCTAATTTCTCACGCCTTCTATTCTACAGGTGAATTTATGACATTCAACAACGCTACATGAATATTTCTGTGTTTTATTAAGCATCGATAATAACCCCTTGTGTTATACTAGTGTATATATATATATATATATATATATATATATATATATATATATATATATATATACTAGTATATATATATATATATTAATTAGACTGTGACTATAATTAAGACTTTGTAGTACTATTAAGATTTTTTTTTTTACATGTTCAATGTTCTAGCTGTGAAACGATGTTCACCATGGAATGGAAATAAATACAATACAATAGGGCTACAGCAAGAATTCTTAGCATGATTGGCAGTGGTACTGAAAAGAAAAATTGGGAAAATATGAGAAGAACTTAGTGTACAAAAAATATCTGAAATAAATGGACGAGAAATTCTAAGAAAAATTAAGAAATATCCCTGCTTAAATCCACCGTAAATTGCCAGTCAACTTGCAGAAGAACTACAGCTAAATCTAGGCGTAAGTTACAGAATAGTTCGTAATTATTTCAGAAACAATGAATATCATGGAAGAGAAACCAGGATAAAATATGTTGTGAAAGAATTCTACAGAAAGAAACTGTTATAATTAGCAACAAAAGTAATAATAATAATAATAATAATAATAATAATAATAATAATAATAATAATAGTTAATTACTTACTTACGGCTTTTAAGGAACCCGGATGTTCATTCCCGCCCTCAACATAAGCCCGCCATCGGTCCCTATCCTGTGCAAGATTAATCCCGTCTCTATCATCATATCCCACCTCCCTAAAATCCATTTTAATGAATAATAATAATAATAATCATAATAATAATCATAATAAATATCTCTAGTGAGCTCTGAAGTAAATTGATATTCACAAACGAGAGCCAGTTTAATGCATTTTCTTCAGATGGAGTATGTACAGTCTGGAAAAGACAGAATACTAAGCTTGAAAGAAAACTCTGTCCTACAGTGAAACACGCTGGAGGTTCTCTCTTGGTATGGGGTGAATAAGCGCGACCAGCGTGAAATCTCGGCACTTTATCAATGGATTCATGGACCAGAATTCATATGTCGATATTATTCTGAAAGCTGATCTAAAACCTATTGCTGAGAAAATGAGAATTCGAGACAACTATATTTTCATGCAGAATAATTAACTTAAGCATATTGCATGAAATACCAGGATGTGGATTATCTCCAACATCTCGAAACATTTGAAGATCCCTCTTCATTCTTCAGATATCAATCCGATACAGCATCTGTGCAGTCATCTGCAGAAAAGAATTAGTACATACCATATTTCGTGCAAACAAGATTTTCAGAGAGTGCTTATCAAAGACTGAAATCTGACGTCTTATTTAGTGAACTCTATGCCTCGAAGACTGCAAGCAGTACTAACAATCTTATGGTTATCTTATTTGATACACCAGGCCTGGGCGTTATTAACTCAATTGAGTCTCTCCAGACTAACCCTTAACTCCCCACTCCACCTTCCCCGGCTGAGACAGTAATGTTTCGGTGCGATAAGAGCAGGCTAGAATGTCAGTGGCGGATTGTATCAAGCGGGCATCATAGCTTTTACGAATTTTCGGCTCTCGCTGATCGCCTAAAATCCACCACTGATGTACAGAGCCTTACTGCACGTTTGTTTATAAGGCGGTGTAAGCAAAAAGGAAATGGGCGTGTGTTTCTCCGTCTTTTTTCACTTCCCCTCTTATACCCAGGGCTGTAATACACAGACTGTGAAAAGAAGCTGAAATTCAGAGAAGAAATTCGTGAAATATTGTGCGTTTAAAAACCTTTCGCTTATTACATTTTGCTAATCTGTAGGTCTTTTCAGTGTAAGGTGAAATCTTAATATTATCTTCGTAATTTTGCATGAATAATTTGATCTACATAATTTCTTATTGTATACCAGTCACGTCAATTGATGCCCATAGGCGTAAGTTCGAGCTTTAGAGCTCAGGAGATCCTGAGCGCTTTACAACGGAAAGGAAAGAGACAGACGAAAGAGGTACCCGTAGTATATGCCGCTTGGTCGAGCTATATACAGAGGTGGCCAGCACTGATTCAGTGGATAAAGGGAAGAGAACTTATTAAACATCAGTGTTAATTTTTAGATTTGTGTGACAAGTATAATTCCATTATAAGAATGTAAGTTTCAATTTTAATACTCATTTTTCACAGATATACCTTTTTATTCGAAAGGACTTTTTCTCTACTTTTTTTTTTTATAGAAAAGTGAAATTATCAGATATGTTTGTTTAGTAGCCTTATAGGTACTGAAACAATGTTTTCGTAAATCTAATATATCGTAAATACGTATAACTGAAGATAGTACATTACAAATTTTGAAAATATTCGCATGCAAAATGTTAGTAAGGAAATGAATTAAGGCAGCAACTACTGTTACATCATAAGCAAAAGATATGTACTGATGTGTGCTCTATAGCTTCAGCAGATTTCGAGAAAATAACTTAATATTCTGATGATAGGCAGGTTGCGCACCAATATCACCTTAAAAGCATAATTCGATAAGAGTTTTGCTACTTAATATTAGTTACAGTTAAAACATATAGGCTATAGCACCTAGGTAACTTTGCTTTGTAGTGTAATATTGTTTTGATTAGTTTATTGATTACTTTTATATGGCTAAAGATACCATCAATATCAATTCCAACTTACTATGTCATACTCAATCTCTTTCCTTGGTATATCAATTTCTTTATGAATAATGTGTTTCATTCACTTAGTACAGTATAGTTAAACTACTATGGAATTTATATGAATATTCCTTCTTAAATCTTTGTTGTGTAGTTAACGTTTAAAAGACAACTGCAATATTAAGAAATTGATGTAAATGCTTTTGTTTTACAAACACTATAGATACTATCAAAGAGAAAGAAGCCATATAAAAATACCGACATAAAATTTCAAGTTCCTTTTCAAGTTTGTGCACCACTGTCTTCTTAATCAGACTGCTTATTCATATACATAACCCTTCCTCCTTCCATACCTGGCGCTTGATGCCCGCGCATGACGTCAAGGTCAGAAAAATGCGATTGCTTTCACATCACTGTTGTATACTATCATTGAAATATGCTTTTGTTATGAACTGAAAAATTGTAAAGTCAATTACAACTACTTTTTATAATGTTCGAATACTTTTCACATTCACTGTAACAATAATGGTACAGCCAGAACGATATAAATGTAGTCGTCGCTATGTTTCTGTAATATATAAATTAATTACCTTATTATTGTTTCTAGGACTAGTCGGCATTTTTAACAGCGTTATAATAAATGAGGAATTTCCTGAAATAAATATTGTCATTATTATCGAAACCTTATGCAGAACGTTATAAATAGGGTAACATTATTACTATATTTATACTGGCTGTTATTTACGTGACTAGTCATATTATTTTACAGTATCACAATAGCATAATTTTGTAGTTTGGACAGTAACGACACACGAAAACAAATACACAATAGCTATTATTGTGTTTGGTGACGTGTAACATACATACAGTATAGAACAGTGTCTATATATATTATTAAACTCACCTTTGAAATGGGCTTAAAATTTAAAATATATCAATAAAACTTAATGCATTATGTTTGATGATTTAAACACGAACACAGTTACATGAATAAAATTAATTTACATACGCCTGTTACTTACATAAAAATTTTAAAATGCAATTACGTAAAATTCATGTAACACTGTTGTTCGTACACTTACCCCACTGACAGAGGGTAGTTATGTTTAGATTCATAGCAAACAAGCATGCAGTGCTCACAGGGTTGTTCTTTCAGTGGAGGTCACTTGCTGATAGTCTGTCATTCAGAACTGTGTACAATGGAGGTCGTAAGGAGCTCAGTTCCGATTTAAAGAGAGTTATTGTTCACCTGGCTCTGAAAGGCTATTCCCATATAAAAATAGGTAAAGTTGTGCATAAAAACATTCTACAGTACAACACATTGTAGAAAAGTTTCGAAATCACAGAACTTGGAATAACTTGGCAAGGAAAAACCAAGAAAAAATTGCTAAATGCACGTGACGAGAGATTCGTAGTTAATCAAGTTGTCAAATATCCAAGAATAAGTGTTCCACAAATTCGGTTCATGATTGAAGATTCTCCAAACACGGAGATCAGTAATCAAACTATTAAGATTCACAGTTAATCAAGTTGTCAAATATCCAAGAATAAGTGTTCCACAAATTCGATTCATAATTGAAAAGTCTTCAAACACGAAGATCAGTAATCAAACTATTAAGATTCATAGTTAATCAAGTTGTCAAATATCCAAGAATAAGTGTTCCACAAATTCGGTTCATGATTCAAGATTCTCCAAACATGGAGATCAGTAATCAAACTATTAAGATTCACAGTTAATCAAGTTGTCAAATATCCAAGAATAAGTGTTCCACAAATTCGATTCATAATTGAAAAGTCTTCAAACACGAAGATCAGTAATCAAACTATTAAGATTCACAGTTAATCAAGTTGTCAAATGTCCCAGAATAAGTGTTCCACAAATTCGATTCATGATTGAAGAGTTTTCAAACACGAAGATCAGTAATCAAACTATTAAGATTCATAGTTAATCAAGTTATCAAATATCCCAGAGTAAGTGTTCCGCAAATTCGATTCATGTTTGAAGAGTCTTCAAACACGAAGATCAGTAATCAAACTATTAAGATTCACAGTTAATCAAGTTGTCAAATATCCAAGAATAAGTGTTCCACAAATTCGATTCATGACTGAAAAGTCTTCAAACACGAAGATCAGTAATCAAACTATTAAGATTCATAGTTAATCAAATTGTCAAATATCCAAGAATAAATGTTCCACAAATTCGATTCATGACTGAAGAGTTTCCAAACACGGAGATCAGTAATCAAACTATCCGGCTTGTGTTTTGGAAAAATGGTTACACCATGGCAGAGCACCACGAAAGAGGCCGTACATTAGTGAGACAAATCAAACTTGAAGAATGGACTTCGATAAAGAACATGTTGGTAAAGATGAGGAATTTTGGAAGAGGATGATTTGGTCAGATGAGACGGAGATAAATCTTTATGGTTCCGATGGCATTCATAGGATATGGAGAAAGCTCAACACAGATAACGACAGAAACAACATATTACCTGCAGTGAAATACGGGGGTGGACGCATACTATTGTCAGGATGTATGTGTGCAAATGGTATGGGGAATATTGAGTTCAAAGGTGGGATCATGGATAAGTATGTGTACAATAACACTTTAAAGTCAAATGTTGGGCACAGTGCACAAAAAATGGGGATGCCACGTATATGCAATGTATATGTTCCACCAAGACAATAACAGTAAACGACAGGGGCTCAGAATTGTATGCTCAAATGAATAAGAATCGACTCATATGGAACATATCCCAACAACTGCGAACACCACCTCAATCACCAGACTTAAACCCCATGGAAAATCTGTTAGAAATTTAGAATAAGAGTGTGAGAGAGCAGAAGTGTACAACCAGAGGATTTCAAACGTGAAGTAAGAGGAAATTGGGATAAAATCAAACCAGAACAATGTAAAAAGTTGGTCAAATTAATGAGAAGAAGATGCCAAGCAGTAATTAAGTCGAAAAGATTCTCATTGCTTTTTAAAAGTGTAAGCAATCAAAGTGTACAAACAAGACTATTACATTGAAAATGGACAAGTTATTGTTTATTTTGTTTTGTTTAGTGTATTCAGAAGTTTATATTTAATTTTTTGACTTTAATATATTCCAAAGTTCATATGTAATAGTTCTGTCATTTGAAAAGAAATTAAATTATATATTTTGATAAGATAAATTAGCGTATTATTTGGAAAATAGAACTGTACAAACAAAACTTTTATACAGGGTGACAGTCATTTATTTATGACGTGATATGTTACAACTGCGTTTAAAATATGTTATGGCCCACGACTAGTGTCATGAACGAATAATTCATTTCTCTACCAATTATAAAGTAAATTAGTGCTATATAATGTATAGTTGTTTGTCCCACAAATTCTTCATAAAATATGACTCTTTTGAAACTTACCATTTCTAAGTCTTTACAGTATAAAAGCACATATTGATGTTTCTACGTTGCTTCTTGATCGAGAATTAATTCAACATTCAGTATACAGGGTGATTCAGACTACCAGTAACAGTCATTGATTTCGGAAACTAGTGCATTAAAACTTTCGAGACAAAAATATTTATAACTAAAATACATGTGAACTTTCACTTGAGCTTGATTTCATCAATCAGTTTCAACAGGAAGTAGGGTCAGTGGCATATTACTTTAAAATTTCAAATGGGAGTCGTGGTCAAATATGGTACCATTTTGATAGAGCTCTTTAAAACAAACAACTTTCATGGAAAAGTTTTTATTGATTCCTTCTCTTTCAATAAGAAAACGTACGAAAAGACAATGGGTGATTCAGACCATCTGTAAGTCATTTATTTCGGAAACTAGTGCATTAAAACATTACAAAATTATTTGTAACTAAAAAATCAAATGTGAACTTTCACTTGAGCTTGATTTCATCAATCTGCCATGACAGGAAGTAGGATCAGTGGCTTATCACTTTAAAATTTCAAATGGGAGTCGGGTCAAGTAAGGTAACATTTGATAGAGCTCTTCAAAACAAACAACTTTCATAGGAAGCGTTTTTATAAATTACTAATCTTTCAGTGAAAAAATGTACGAAAAGTTAATGTCATTAATACTGAGAAATGTTGCGAAAGGAAAATGTAAACTAGAAGATAAGTACATTTAATGTTGACATAGTACGCACACACAATTACCTAGCTGAGTGCCGACCTGCTGGCCGGCAGCACAATCGAGGGGTGAATAAAAGTAAATACCCCTTTCCCTTTGCTCGCTCAGCAGTGTTTCCTTTAGTCACCGCAGTACAGTATCTACGGCCAGGTCTACATGTGCACTGCACTTTGCCAGGTAATAAGCTCAGGTGGCCTTGCCCAACAATGTACAGTTGTCAAAAAAAAAAAAAAAAAAAAAAAAGTGGCCGCACTCGTGAACAGCAAATACATTTTCAAAGTCCACTTCGGGTCGCGGCGATGTTACACGATGCATGTGCTTGTACAAGCAGTTCCGTAACTATTAAAGTGTTCCATATCTGCGCCTCGTAGACCAGCGGTAGATTGCTTGTTTAATGATTCAAGATTCAAAGGTCGTGGGTTCGGGCCTTCTTCAAGTTTTCATTTTATTTTTTAATCGTTCTTTAGCGATGTAAATGATATTCAAATTATCATTTATATCCAGGTATCGTTCTTTATGGATATCACGTTATTTATATTTTGTTATCGTTCTTTAGAGATATGAATAAAATTCAAGTCATCATTTGTATTCTGTTATCGTTTTATAACGGTATGAATAATAATAATTATTATTGTATCTCCAATGGGGGTTAGCCCTATTTTACATATGTATGTTAGGGCTATAGTTTTATACACAAAAAACATAAGCATAAAGACAAATGGAAAATAAAATTAAATTAGCATACGCGATGTAAACAAAACATAAACAATCCGTAAATTAGGCATTGCGATTGCAAAAAAAATATCAGGTAGGCTATAAATATGAAACATCCAAAAACATTAACAACAGACATACGTAACACTTCTATAACACAAATATGCAGCTTTCCGTACCATACGTCATAAATTAATACGCAATAGTCACACAAACACAATCAAACTATAATTACGACATTGCGACATCAAGCATCCCATAACTGACTCACATACATAACAAATCAAGCATCCGTTACAACACATACACTTCAACATAGTAACCACACATTTAAAAGTTACAAATTTGGCTCCAAGAAGAATAAATAGGATACTGTTACTAATTACTATTCTTCTACAATTTCTTAAATACATCTGTAATAAATCTGTGAAATTCTGATATGAATAATATTCACGTTTTTTATATTGTTATCGTTCTTCAGCGATATAAATAATATTCAAGTTATCATTTATATTCTGTTTTCCTTCATCAGCATTATAAAACAATATTCAAGTTATTTATATTGTTATTGTTCTTTCGCAATATAAATAATCTGTATTTTATGTAAGTAATTATTATAACACAAATAACTATCTTTCTTTGTAAAATAGGTTATTTTATCTAGATAATTAAATACGTATTATATAATATCTTATGTTAATTAAACAAACCGATATTTATCATTTATATTCTCTTATCGTTCTTTAGTGGTACTGTATGAATAATATTCAAGTTATTTATATTGTAATCGTTCTTTAGCGATATAAGTAACATAAATTTAATATTAGGTTTGGAAAAATCCAGTTGCATAATAAAGGTATTAGTTTTTCTTTTTGTATTACTACATTATACTATCTTGAACCACAATAAAATGAAAAGGAGTAACGAGGAAATGAACCTGAGACGTTGACATCTAATTTCCGACGTTCGTCCGCTGAGCTACGAGGGCAAAAGTGTGGAAGCATTTTCGGAAAAATTGGTCCATTCACACTCTAAGATTTTCTGATGATTCGTAGAAGCTAGTCCAGGATGCCGGGAGCAAAGGCTAATTGAGATTTCGCGGTCTCTGATCGGGTCAAACATCCTGATAGAATTAATATTTAACCCTTGCCGTGACTTTCGGTGAAGTCCGGAGGGCCCAATTAGTCAAATCCACTCTCCTCATCTCCACGCTTGGGCCCCCTGGAATTTAATAAGATGCGAAAGAGATAGTGGTGTGCGGAAAGCAACGGGATGTTACCGCATTTACGCCTATCCTTCCCAAGAAAAACTGCAAACATGAACAAAGGAAGCTTTTAATAGAAGAAGAAGGATCTTCTGCGGACCTCTGGAAAAAGAACTGAGGAAGATACTAGTGAAGTGCTTTGTGTGGAGTGTGGCATTGTATGGGGAAGGAACATGGACATTACGACGAAATGAAGAGAAACGAATTGAAGCATTTGAAATGTGGATGTGGAGAAGAACGGTACGTGTGAAATGGACAGACAGAATAAGAAATAAATTTGTGTTTGAAAAAGTGAGTGAAGAAAGAATGATGCTGAAACTGATTAGAAAGAGAAAAAGGAATTGGTTGGGTCTCTGGTTGAAAAGAATAATAGACGACATTAGGATATGTGGATCATATGCGGAGACTAAGAGGAAGGCAGAAAATAGGAAAGATTGGAGATTGCTGGGTTTGCAATGAAAGACCTGCTCATGAACAGAACACTTATGTATGTATATTCAGAATGCCTGGAATATCGTGTCTAAAAACAGTCGCTATTTGCAAAGACTAGTCAATTCCATGCCCACTCGACTGCAAAAGATCGAGATAAGAGGAAGATAGACTAAATATTGAATTGTGGCTTTTTGTTTTGTTTTTTGAACGCTTAATTGTTTGAATGTTTTAAGGCCGACGCCAGTAAATTTGTTTTGTTTATGCCACGAAAGATATTTTATTGAGAATAAAATCTTTTTTCTTTCCATTTGGAGCCACAATATCCTAATGATAAAGTAATGGCATAATATATTAATGAACCTGATGTTAATTACTAAAATAATCGTAAAAGAGAAAGGAGCCATTATGTATAGTTTGTCTCTCTCAAAAACAGAACAAAAAAGAACATAAAAAGCACGAGGTTGTAGTCGAACGCAGGACCTCATGAAGAAGAGGCCTGAACGCTACCATTATGCTACCGAATAACACACAGTATAATTCAATTATAACTGTAGATATCAGGCAACGTGGTCCAACAACATGTAACATCGCCTGTCTCCGAATTGTAGCGAAGATACCCGAAGGGTACTTTGTTTCAGGAGAGCGGCCACTTTTTCTTTTGACAGCTGTACAATAAGAAGGAAGTGTTTTGTTTTCTCTGTACCTATGTATGTACATTTTTCTAGTTTTGCAATTACTTTCGTGACTAATAAAATAAGTACCTGAAAGTTAAGTTTAGAGTAAAGTTAAGAGTGATTACAAATACCTCCTACGTACTATAAACAGATGGGGTCCTGTGGCATGACCATCACGATCTCCTAACTTGAATCCTTTGGACTTCAACCTTTGGAGACGATTAAAAAAACATCGTCTATCAAGATCGTCCCACGATAAGAGATGACATGAAACAGCGAATCCGAGAGTCCTTTCAGTCATTTGACCACGCCAAACTGTTAGGAGTCACTGAGAGTGTTAGAAGAAGAATACGGGTGTGTGCAGCTCAAAATGGCAGACAGTTTGAACATATGTAAAAATTAATGATGTCCAGTCTTTCAGTAATACAGTGAAACTTGTGTAATTCGAATCTGAAGGGCATAATAAAAAATTCGAATTATGGAAAAATTCGAATTAAAAAATGGTACTGCAGAAGGCAAACTACAGGTGTACTGTATGTACTATATATTACTATAACATTTCAAGACAACAGGGTATTATAATACAAGAATTAAAAAAATGGTACTGCAGAAGGCAAACTACAGGTGTACTGTATGTACTATGTATTACTATAACATTTCAAGACAACAGGGTATTATAATACAAGAAAATATAGTGCTGTATAATGATAGGCCTATTACATAAATACAGTACGGTACAGTAATTAGTAAACATTTATGCACAACACATACAGTAGTTAAAAAAACATACCTTACTAGGCCTTTGTTAAGTAGGATGTGATTTTAGTCTGTTTCTTTTTATTGATTTGCTGGGTTACTGTAAAGTCCTCCAGTTTATTTAATGCATCAAACAGAGAACCATGCACATTTTGGTGTCCCTGAATGAATCTTCTTAGCTCTCGGAAGTGAAAGATAGGGGTTTGGGAGTTTGCGAAAAGCAATGCAACAGTGACCGTTTTAACTGAGTACGGTAACTATACTTTCGAGGTGAATGACACTCCAAGGGTTGTCAACCCGCATTGGGACCACTTTCTCCGAAAAGGAGATACAATGCATTCCCGGTTTCCCGGTTCCAGCCTCCAACCCCTATGGTCAGGTCAATTTGTTACAGTACTGGCTCGTTCCGCCTTTGCCACATTTCACTATAGAACTCATGTCCATTCTGGATTTGTTTTCTTCGAATTAAACAAAATTATGTTCGAATAAAAGACTATATTTATGCACTGTTTCCATAGGAAATTGAAGGGGACAAAGGAAAACTTCGAAATAAAGAATAATTCGAATTAAAATCGTTCGAATTACACAAGTTTCACTGTATCTGTCAACATTAATTTATTGTCTTGTTTACATTTTCGTATTGTAACATTTCTCAATATTCATGGCATTGTCTTTTCGTACGTTTTCTCATTGAAAGAGTAGGAATTGATAAAAAACGTTTTCCATTATTTTTTAAGAGCTCTATCAAATGGTACCCTATTTGATCCCGACTCCCATTTCAAATTTTAAAGTAATACGCCACTGATCCTACTTCCTGTTAGAACTGATTGATGAAATCAAGCTCAAGTGAAAGTTCACATGTGTTTTAGTTATAAATATTTTTTTTCGAAAGTTTTAATGCACTAGTCCCGAAATAAATGAATGTTACTGGTAGTCTGAATCACCCTGTATACTGAATGTTGAATTAATTCTCGAACAAGAAGCAACGTAGAAAAATCAATATGTGCTTTTATACTGTAAAGACTTAGAAATGATAAGTTTCAAAACAGTCATATATTATGAAGAATTTGTGGGACAAACAACTATACATTATATAGCAGTAATTTATTTTATAATTTGTAAAGAAATGAAGTATTCATTCATTACAATAGTCATGGGTCATAAAACATTTTCAAAGCAGTTGTAACATCAGTCATATAATCGCAATATATAACCAGTATGCTAGTTTATAAAGTTGTGGTTTATTCAAAACAAGCCTACATTTCTATCCGTGCTTCAAGGAAGGCTGTTCCAGTAAGTTATTCCTTATTTACTTACCACAATATTTATATATAGCTACTTAAATATACAAAATTTATAACATAAACAGTATGTGCAAATACCCAAGTAATCTTATTGTATTCTTGATGAAAAAGTCTTACAAAATGCATACCTATGTCAAGTAAAGAAAGATTCGATATTTCAGGTACCAATTGCCACAGTTTCCAAGTGTGTAGAGTTGTTGCTCAAAAAGGAGTATGCCAGTGGATGGGCACACAAATTAGCTATCTGATATGAAATTTTAGTATTTACTAGTATTTATTTAGTAGTATTTATTTATTTAACCTGGTAGAGATAAGGCCGTCAGACCTTTTCTGCCCCTCTACCAGGGGATTACAACTATAACATGAACAATAAGATTACAATTAATATTAAATTTACAATTACAATTACAATAAAAATTAAAGTACGACAAGAATACCTGATTAATGAAAGCTAGACATTTTATCATAGAAGTTAAGAACAAAGAATATTTTTGTATTTACTGAATTACAAATTAAACCTACAATAACAAAATTCTATAGTGATGAAATTACCGGATATTGAAATATTTTGTGATAGATTAAGAGAACTATTTACAAGAAACCATGTCTGAACGAGTCTCAATTACTGACCAAGTGCCTAGTAAGTTTGCGTTTGAATTGAATTTTATTTCGACAGTCCCTGATGCTAGCAGGTAACGAATTCCAGAGACTTGGCAGGGCTATTGTGAAAGAGGATGAGTATGAGGAGGTGCGATGGGATGGTATTGTTAGTATTGTTTCATGGCGAGGGCGTGTGTTCAGATTGTGGTGGGAAGAAAGGTAAGTGAAGCAATGTGTAAGTGGTAAAAAGGCAAGCAAACGTTTTTTATTCTCGATTACACAATTTTAACACTTGTATATCACTTTAAATAACAGTTATTCTGTATGGCTGTGAAACTTTGACTCTCACTTTGAGAGAGGAACAGAGATTAAGGGTGTTTGAGAATACAAATGAGCAAATAAATTAAATTGTAGGAAGGTCATCGTAGTATCAATGTTTATTTACTTACTTACAAATGGCTTTTAAGAAACCCGCAGGTTCATTGCCGCCCTTACATAAGCCCGCCATCGGTTCCTATCCTGTGCAAGATTAATCCAGTCTCCAGTATTATATGCCACTTCTCTCAAATCCATTTTAATATTATCCTCCCATCTACGTCTCGATCTTCTCAAAGGTCTTTTTATTTATCAGTAGAATTTATTTTCAAGAGGCTTCGAGCTCTAGTTCTGAATTATGAATATAACGTCAACTGCGGCACAAACAAGACGCGAGTGTTCCCTGATGGTTCCTGTGCCACGCGTCAAATAATGACGTCACGCCAATATAGTGTATGAACAACTAATGTTATCTCTGTACGCAATGGAGCAGAATACAGTCCCTACTAATAATATGTTACACTCGTTAAGTTAACAATAATTTGTGTTCCTTGTATCACAGCCGTAATCAAATTGCACAATACAGCCATCTTAACTTTTACAATAAACTGTCTAGCTTTTATTAATCAGTTAATCTTTTAGTATTTTGATTTTTATTGTAGTTGTAAATTTAATATTAATTGTAATTATAACTGTAATTGTATTCTTAATATTGTTGTTGTAATCCCCTGGTAGAGGGGAAGAGAAGGCCTAATGGCCTTATCTCTACCAGGTTAAATAAATAAATAAATAAATAAATAAATAAATAAATAAATAAATAAATAAATAAATAAATGAAATAAAAATCTAAGCAGAACACTTCACTAACTGCGATCACAAATACATCTAGGCCTAAATAAGAACAGGTATGAAAATTCTACACATTGAACCGTAATATCAGAAACTAAACATACTGGTACTAGTACAATACTAGATACATAGACTCACAAAAACACATCCTCAACATTCAACTCATCCTGTTTGTGGTAGAGAAAGTGTCACAAATAAGAAACAGGGATATAAATATGAAATAATGTGATATACGACCTAACACGTGTTGTATTCTAGCGGAATTCTTCCAAATTACTACGTACTATTACCACAGTCTAGTATATACAGTCACGAAGCTTGAGTCTATGAAAGTACTAGGAACAATAGACTGTGCAGATGCCATTTCATATTGTCTGTAATGAGGCGATAGTAGCGATCCTAGTGGTTACCAACTATCTATGGATGCATATTTACTACGTATTGAGCTTCGTGACTGTATATATACTTTATTTTATTTCAAGGAGAGCAGTTTCATAGAAAGGACTTTGCCGATAGATCTACTGCCCCCTACTAATTGGTTTTCATAAATAAATGTCTTCCTTACTGTGACGGAAATCTTGTCTTCTCCTGTTAGTAACCAATCACAAACCTCGTTCAAAAGAATTAACAGGCTCCAGTCAAATCCACGTGCAGGCAGAGTTGTCGCATTTTTTCCGAATTCCAAGAATCCCGTCAGTTTCACTGTCTCATTTTGAGGGTCACCAGGATTGTGGCAACTGTGCAATGTTGGGGCGAGGGAACAGGATGGAATTGTCAGAGATGTTTGTGTAGGAAGTCATAAATCTGTAAGTGGGTGTTTATAGGGGCCACCGAACTGCACTCCTTGAAATAAAATGGAGTATACTAGACTCTCTTTCGCGAGAATGTGTTAGTTTGCAGTTACAAGCTGGTTGAAACGTGTATCATTATTGCGTTTGAGGAAAATGAAAATTTTGGCGGCAAGTTATTTTCTTGAATATATATATATATATATATATATATATATATATATATATATATATATATATATTATTTTTCAATGTTAAATACTATTAAATAATATATTATATTCTTAAAGATAAACCATCTACGTTTATAGAAATGTAAGTGTCCTTAATTTATTTAGTTTTTAAATTATTATGATATATTTTGAGGTTGACTCACAACATCAGTCTGTGTCACAAATATGAAATATTATTATTATTATTATTATTATTATTATTATTATTTCATCATTATATCCTAATTTTCTGTTTCGTTACTTGTGTTGGTACCTGTAGGCGTAGGGAAAACCTCACCTCCCAACAAACTTAGAAAACACTGGAATGAAAAGGCAATGCAAGAAGCCATAAAACAATGTCCTCAAAAGACGTCAGAGACGATTGATCTGGATTCAGTATTACGGTTGGGGAAAACAAACTTCTAATAAAGGTGCTGGATGCTTGTTCTGTGCTTTTCTTAGTAGAGTCCAATTTGACTTTGCAATTTTGGTAATTTTGAAACTTGTCAGTAGTATTCGATATTTGTACCTCCATTTTCACGAAGGAAATGTTTTAGATTTTGCGGAAATTATTATTATTATTTATTTTTATTTATTTTTTTTTTTTACATTTTATGACATCCTCCAAATTTCTATATCCGGTTTACTATTCACAGTGAATTCAGGAATAAAGAGAACGATACTTCACGTTCAGTATTCAAAACATGTAGGTTCCAAAACGAAAAAAACAAAATTGTATTCCATATTTGTACCTTTTCCTCTAGTATTTATTTCCTCCTTAAATGCATCCTTAACTATCCTAAAAATTACATACGAAGAATAATGAAGTATCATGTAATGCAATTAATTTTATAAACTACTGTCCCATTTTTTATTACATATCAGGAATGAACTGACATTTCTGTGGGGTTCTCCATTGATTCCACTTTCTCCTTCTATAGTAGTCTTACCAACACCAATAATATTTATTACTCAAATTTGTTTCTCTTACTACTTCCAGATGGGTTTATAAATAAAATATGAAGACGAGCCACGTATTCCTCAAGCTGGTAATATTTTTCACATCAGCTAATGCGGCACGCATTTTGGGAATCTTTCCTTTACCTTCATTCAGCCATCAAATTGTTTATAGAATGATGATGAAAGAATTACATTCTCGTGGACATCATGTGGTTGTCGTCACAACCCATCCCATGCGTAACTCAAGTCTCGAGAACTACACCGAAATAGATACATCCGATACAGTTCCCTTGTGGTCAAAGAACTTCGAATCTAGTACAGTCAAAGATGAAGACACACATCAGAAGAAGTTCACTCGGGATTTACTGGAAGGTACTGAAATGATGTGTACAATTATGTATAAGAATCAAACTCTTCAGACAATACTCTTGGAGTACAGTTTTGATTTGGTAATTATAGAATGGCATTCAACACCTTGCGCATATGGGTATGGTTACTTTCTATCCAGCCCTTTGGTTGGCATCTCTTCATCTGGCGCTCAAGAAAATGGTCACGATTGTGTTGGAAATCCTGCACATCCGGCTTATATACCTAGTATATTTCTATCCCATACTGATCATAAAACCTTTTGGGAAAGAGTTTCCAGTGTTTGGTATTTTATGTGGTACAGATGGTTGTGGCATACCACAGTATTACCAAGACATGATGCCATTGCAAGGCAGCAGTTTGGAGACTCCATGCCATACATCGGAGATATTGAGAAGAATTTGAGTTTGCTGATACTGACTCTAGACTCCTTATCTCTGTACAACCGACCAAACGTCCCAGCTGTCGTCGATGTAAGTGGATTGCATCTGCAGATACCAAAACCTCTACCACAGGTTAGTCGAGTATATTTCACTTACCATATTTTAAATATTTATGGTACATCTTGATTACACAACATTTAACACTGTATCACTTCGGAATACACTTTCTTGTGTTAAATTATAACCTACCCTGTTTACATGTTTCGACCTATTTATGGGTCATCCTCAGAACCGGTCGTTGTTGGTCTTGGCGCCTCTTGTTTTGTTTCCTGTGAGGGTGTGTTCGTGTAGTATAATGCAGAGTCAAAGAGTGTCAACTCAATTTCAGAACACATACACTTTGACTCTACATTATACCACACGAATACACCCTCACAGGAAACAAAACAAGAGGCGCCAAGACCAACAACGACCAGTTCTGAGGATGACTCATAAATAGAGAAGGTACGTTAGAATTTAACACAAGAAAGTCTTATATATATTCCGAAATATAATTCTGTAATTACATACTCAGAGATACAATATTAAAAACTCTAGAGAAATATAAAAATGTGAATAACATCCATCTTCATTATCGTCACAAATGAAGATAAGGTCCATGTGACTTGCTCCTGTACCAAACACTATCTCAACATTCACCTTTACATGTTAGATATTTTACTATCTGTAAATTTGTTTGATGTACTTTTCTTATTACAATCTGTGAGAGTGAATCTCCGAAATAATTCTTGTTTCTTATATTTTCTTATTAAGTCGACATTATATCACTTCTATTAATTTATATATTCAAAATATTCGGGTCGAAATTACTATGTCGAGATCGGGTACGGAGACAAATAATAAAAGAAGAGCAAGCTGTGCGAAATATGTAATGTAATACGAATATTGAAGCTACAAATAAACTATGATAACATAATAATTGTATTTTATCTGGAAAAAGGAAAATTTAAGAAGTTTAGCTACTGCATTTCTTTTGCTATATCGTATAAGAAGTAATAGGAAGTGTACGTTCTTGCCCTCACTGACGGTATGTTTAGATGAAAACGTACCTGTGATATCATCAACAATACGATTTAGGCCCATTGACCTGTTTCGTCTCCATAGCAATATTAAAATTCGTCTTTCCAGCGTTTTCTAGGGCGTCCGATTCGTCTTCTCCCTTGCGGTTTGTAATGGTCTAGTCGATATGGAATGCGGGTTGGTTGCATGCTAGATATAAGTTCATGCCATTTATCCCTATATTATGTGATCGTTTGTATAATATTTGACATATTGAAGTGTGTTGTATCAGTGAAGAAGTATGTCGTGTCAGTGAAGTGTGCTGTGTAAGTGAAACGTCTTCCTGTCAGTGAAGCTTTATAGTTTATAGTGGCAGTGCATAGTATTTGAACAGTGAAATGTTTTTGAAGTGTTAGTGAAATCAGGATAGAATCAGTGAAATGTGTCGTAGTTCCATTGCAGTGAGTGAGTTGACAGCGAAATGAGTGTAATTTGAAAGGTACTTGTGTAGATATGAACATATCATACTCGTGGGTTTTAGTTCGATCTTAGTTTTAAGATACAAATTAGATTTATTTCAAATGTTATTTTAAGTGATCGTTTCATTTAATTTAGTATATTCCCTGTTGTTGTTGTTGTTGTTGTTGTTGTTGTTGTTGTTGTTACTGTAATACAATACCTGTACGTACTCTCCCTGGTAGAACTCTTGACTCAACCCGTTGCAGAAGATGCGACGAGCAAGAAACGCTTCCTCACGTCTTGGGTTTCTGCCGTCATGGAGAATTGCTCCGAATCAACAGACATAATACGGTTCGTTCTCTCATCGCAGCTTCAATCCGTCAGAATGCTTCCTATGAGGTTTATGAGGAGGTTGGTTGCGTCTCTTCTGATGGCTCTACTAGACGGGCTGATATCACCATAATTGATAGGCAGAAGGATAAGGGTGTCATTCTTGATCCCACAATCCGTTTTGAGATGCATGAGCAACAGCCACAAGTGGTGTGTCGTGAAAAACAAGTCATATATGAGCCTTGTTGTCAGCATCTTGGAGCACAATACCACATTACACATTGGACAGTTTTTGGGCTCATGTTCGGTGCCCGTGGCACGATCCCACGTGAAACTTTAAATCAACTTAAACAATATAAAATTTCTGATGCAACGATTGATGCCATAGGATCTCACGTGTTAAAATCATCCTTAGCTATAATTAGTAATCATTTGTACCCAACAAAAATTTTATTGTAAATGATTTCCTACGTTTTCTTATATTAATGTTTTTTCTTTTTCTTTCCAAGTGTCACAAAATTGTTTTGTTTACTTATTATTCTTTATGAATTGATTAGTAGGCCGATCTATCGAACCCTTATTTAGGGCGGCTTTTGTTTCTTCTATTATTATTATTATTATTATTATTATTATTATTATTATTATTATTATTATTATTATTATTATTATTTATTGTTAGTATTAATTATTAGTATTATTATTAATTGTATTTTTAATTAATAAGTTTATTATTGTCATTATTGAGTGTAATTAGTTACCACTGCCACCGGGTATATACCCAATGCAGTGTGAATAAATACATACATATTTAGTTCCTGTCGTATGTCTTCATTTCGCTTGTGGTCCAATAAGCTATATCCTGCTACTGGCCTTAGCAGTCTCATTTCAGCTGCTTCTACTCTCTTCATTTGTTGAGTTGTCATGCACCATGTTTCCGATCCATAGGTTAATGTTGGAATTGCCATTGTTTTGTAAAATTTTAAAATTGTGTCGGTCCTAACTTTCTTCTTTAGTGTTCTTTTCATCGTCCCAATTAAATGCTGGAATTTAGAGAGCTTCCTATCTATGTCGTTAATTTGTTCATATGATATCATGCAACTTAGGTTAATTAAAACAGTTCACTTGCTCTATTATTTCATTTTTAATAATTATTTTTGTTCTTAATGGCGTTGTTCCCTTAAAACCCATCACTTTAGTCCTTTTAGTAGATATTTGAAGATCATATTCTTTTGAGCGAGATCGTGCGTATTTACTTGGTTTCCGCACAAAACCAATCCGCGGAAAGTCTAAAATTCCACATTCAGTATTCCCAACCTAACACACATAAAAATGTCCCTCTTCTTACGCTTAAGTGACATATTGATTTTACTGCTTTAGGCTTTTAACATATTATTTTTAGAGGCGTCCAATATAGTAAGAATTATAAATAGGAAACTTACCACTGCAATTTCACCTAAACTGCACTGCTAATTATTGTTTTCAAATATTTTAAAAAATTAAGTAAACTCTACAACTCCACTAAAGTTACTGCATTCGTGATGCAAGTAACATTAAGGAAGCCGTGAAAAAATCAACAAACTTGCCGATGTTATTACCGCAATATGTTATATAAATAATATTGTTAAAATATTAAAATGAAAAATAAATCATTACATAACCTTACCGTTTGTTTTAAGTTCGTATTTATAGACTGGGGGAAAAAAAGACAGACGTATATCACGGCCTGCTGGAGTATAGTAAACACAGAGAATACATTTTAAAGCAACAATGTTGAAGAAAGATATTTTTGTTTTGCAAATTTGCGGTCATTGAACAGAAACCAAGGTGGAGATTTCATTGCAATTAGAAATTCCTCTTTCAGGTATGTAATAAACGATCTTCGCAAAAAATAATGTACGATACACGAGCGGTATGTTTTCTTTCAATTCTCAACTACGTTTCGCTTTATCAAACTTTTCCTCGAACTTGAAAAATTCAACATACCGCTCTTGTAACGCATATTACTATTGCGATGCAGTTCAATTTAAACAAAGCTCGTTGGAGGTCACCTTCTGTGGTTGTAAATACAGCCTGGCCATCGGGAAACAATATTGTATTTAGGGTTTAAAAATTGTTTCCATATGTAATAGCCACCTTCTGGTGACGTCGTCAATGTATAAATTAAATAAAACAGGTGATAAAGAACACCCTTGTCGAACACCACGTGTTATTTCTTCGCTTTTTCCATTCCTTAGTTTAATTCTAATTTTAGTTTTACTATATAAGACTTGTATTACCCTTATTAGATGAAAACGTACCTGTAATATAATTTATTAAATTTCAGGGTATCCAATGAAATTTATTTCTATTCAAGGCAGTACATGCAGAAAGTAAATCACTAGGAACGTAACAGTTTTATTTTGAGATTCTCAACTTCATAACAAATTTCTCTTTCCCTTTATGGCTTATAGGCTACTTCTAAAAATTTAACATTAATTATTGTCGTGTCACAAATTCGGTGGGACTCTGAATATATACGGTTAAAACGCCAACTCACCTAAATATATGAAACCACAGAGCAATTTGCAACGTAGATAAATTGAATTCCTAGACAAGATTTTAACTAATGACGGTGATATCCATGATACTTTAAAGATTCTCTCTCTTCATGATCATAATCATCACCATCTTCAATAAGTAGTAGTACCAGATCACTCCAAAGTGTTGTTCCTAAGTCCTAACTGTAATTCAGTCAATTGATAAGGATCTAATCGTCACCATTTTGACACAATTCAAATTGGTGGAGGTTGCAACGGGCTGTGGCCTTAGAAACATAAAGACTTGCTGACAATTATTCACGGCTACTAACGAGTTCCTGTTCTTCCAGTTTGGTGGACATACCCTCATTATCTAAAATAAGTCATCTTCCTAAGCGACATTTCTCTGTAATGGTGAGATCTCCATTAATAATTCGCTTAAAACATTTCCAGTATTGAAGCCCAATTATCTTCTACTTCACATATTTATTCCGTTACTGATTTTACACTCGCGAATTGCGATTGTGTCCCCGCATATTTCCAACCAGAAACTGGAAATAATTTGTACTGCATATCGCAAACAGAAGATATTTAATAAAATGTTTGTTGAAAACTGTTTGAAAGTGATCCAAAAGATATTAAACAAATTCTCAATTGCCTAGTAACTCAAATGAATACATATTTTATAGGAAAGTATTTTCAGACATTCTTGGTCTGTCTGTATGATTCTCAAGTCAAATGTCTTCATTGTTCTATTGGTCTTCGTGCCAAAGCCGTCTCGAAGTCCTCTTATAACATAATGAAATACTGAAGTTGGGAAAATGTGTGATGTTTCCATGCACTCAAAATGTTATTTAGAATCTTGAGCGTCACTGAATACATAATTCACCAGAAATTCTTTACCCAAGTTTCGATATATTAATAGGACCAAGTATAAGCACCTGTCTCAAAACTATATTTGTGTTCCTTCCAAAGTTTGAGAATAATATCTGCTCAAACTTGAAATTCCACTCCGATATGAAATCAGTAGCGAATTTTGTATAAATTCTATTGTCAAAATATCAGTCAGAAACTAAATTAATCAAACTTCTTTTTGTAATTTGGCATCGTAAACAATTTTGTGCTATCTGGAAGAATTTTCTACCCCATCTAGAGACCATAATGTAGCAATCATACCACTAAACTTAGCCTCATCTATGGATTGGCTGCAGACTGGTGAAAGTGACTATTAATGAGCCGAAAAAAAAAACCTAAAAAAACGACACCGAATTACTAATAAAACTTTAGTGCGATTTATAATCTATAATTGCCGACATACTATTAAGCTAAATAGACAAAGTGTGATTCTCACACCGTCTTCAGTTGTTTCCTAATTTACAAAGTGTTTAAAACGGTTGACTGAAACTGAAGAAGCTTATAGAGGATTTAAAGTATAACATTTTTCTAGTAGTGCCCTTTTGTCTTCGAAGTAATCCTGTCAGGACAAGCCCGTAACATCAAATACTACATTGCGGATGTAATCATAATTTGCGCCTGAACTCCCGTCACAAGGTATGAATAGGGAGTTATTCCAGAGCTGTTAAAACCGTTACACTTATCGCGTGTCAGCAGATTTAGATGCAACAGTCGGAACATCAGCACACTTCATTCTTGCTGTATGAAACTTACTAAATATCGCATATCCCGGGTGTTTGATCGGAAGAGGAGGTCCGACTGAATGACCAGCCAGCTCCCCTAAGTTGATATCTCTGATTTACTTCTTTAAGGGGCGTATCAAAAGCCTCGTGTATTCGAATCTGTGTAAGATTTAGAAATAGTTTTAGACACGATAGTTGTAGCATCTGATGTGGTTCGGAGGGTACATGGGGTATTTGGGAAAGTGTAATGGCTGAACTGAATATGTTCAAACAACTTTTAGAGTAACACAAAATTAATTATTACGTTCATGTAATCTTTACTTAAATTTACGTACAAATGATTATTACTTCATTGATTTGTTATCCATTAAGTAGGTAGTGTAACATTCAAAGGCTTATACCGACTTAGGATTAAATCCTCAGTTCCTATTGTAAAATTGTTATACTCCAAATTCTCTGTAAGCTCCTTCAGTTTGAGCACAACAATTTGAATCACCCAAGAGTTCGAATAAGTTAAAAGTACAAATCAGTGTTCCGAATAATCGGCAGGACCTGCAAGATTTCCTTGATGGAGCATCAGAAGGAGTTATCTACTTCAGTCTGGGAACTAACATTAGAAGTGACGGAATGTCAGCCGAGAAGAGGCAGATGTTCCTCGACGCGTTCTCAGAACTGCAGCAATTCAGAGTTCTATGGAAATGGGAAGGTGATGAGTTACCAGGGCTACCAAGCAATGTCAAGTTGGTCAAATGGCTTCCACAACAGGATGTTCTAAGTATGTAAATATGCAAGGCGTTCAGAATATTAGAGTGAACACAGATATGACTAACCATTCAGCCAATTATAAAATATAATAACCGTTTGCATTATTTATAAAAAACGAAACATTACTTAAGATAATCATTAGTTATTTCCTGAAATAATGAGTAATGTCGAACTAAACGGTATCAAAGGAAGAACGGGATCGTGTGCAGACATGTTTTGTGCTCAACCCACAGAAATAAATAGAAATTATAGCTAGACAACTGGATATGTCAAAAAACATTGTGGCCCCCGCGATCACTGGACCTGACACTGTGTGACTTCTCTTTTGTGCAGTTACATCAAATACAAGGTATTCGTCTTACCGATGCCGCGTAATATTAGAGATCTAAGGCAGCGTATCATCGCAGCGATTGACCTATCGACTGGTCCATGTTGACGCGAGTATGGCAAGAACTATTCTAGTGTGGATGTGTGGCGTGTTAACCATGGTACACACATTGAACATTTGTAGATGTAAAAGAAACTGTTTGAATTCCTCGTTCGTTCTGGACTGGTTTCATTAACGTATGTTCAATAGTTTAATCACAAAGCTTTTTAATCCTTCAATTTATTTATTTTTATTTTATTGGGTTATTTTACGACGCTGTACCAACATCTAGGTTATTTAGCGTCTGAATGATATGAAGGTGATAATGCCGGTGAAATGAGTCCGGGGTCCAGCACCGAAAGTTACCCAGCATTTGCTCCTATTGGGTTGAGGGAAAACCCCGGAAAAAACCTCAACCAGGTAACTCGCCCCGACCGGAATTCGAACCCGGGCCACCTGGTTTCGCGGCCAGACGCGCTGACCGTTACTCCACAGGCGTGGGCTTTTAATCCCTCAAATCTTAAAAAAAAACACGGTGTATATATAAATAATATCAATGTAGATTTAACTTATTACAATATAAATTAACCTGTCTTCGTTTAAAACTTGCAGTCAACAATAACGTAATCGTTTTTGCTGCAATATATGCGATTTGTTGAAGGGGCTGGACTCTTTCCTTGCTAGCCCGGCATCCCGCGCGAAGGATGTTGCCACAGCAACTGAATCACCTACATCCTAGAACATATAACAGATTGCTCATCCCTATGTTAAAATCGGTAGCACTTTGAAGAGAACAACCGCTAGGATCGCCACCCGTCCGCCGTAAACGAACACGAGATGGCAGTACAGTCGCTAATGCAATTCAAATGGGAGTTCTGACGTGACTCCTTATGTAACAACTAGATGGCAGCATAGTAAACCTGACAAAAGTTGTCACCGTCAAAACCATAAGGCCGAGCAATCTGGGTATTTATGATTTTGGCCTACATTCAGAATAATCATTTTCAACATTAAGAAGTTTTTAAAGTTTTTTTTTCATATAAAGTTTTATAGGATATTACTCGTATCACTTCATTTGACTGATGAATGTGTTTGTTTATAACATTATTTATATTCTTCCTTACTTCCCTGCCCAATGATATGACCTTTACTGCAAACTCAGAATTCTACAATGTTCCCTCTTCTCCGCCTACCTCTTTGTCTCCACATACGATCCATATACTTTAATGTTGTCTGTCATCTGATATTATCATCTTATTTCCCGAACATTTTGTGTTCGTTTTTCCTTCCAGTGTATTCTTCAGTAAGACATGGATGTCAGTAAGACATCGTGCCTCACTTGAGAAATAATGCCTCACTGACCTTAACAGAGCTTATGAGCTTATTCCGAATCTCAGCGCTTAGCAATCTGATGGCATGACGGTGTTCCGAATTTCACCGATGGCGTCACTGATGCTCCACCGGTGTCGCACCGGTGCCATCAGCTTGCAGAGGTGGTGGCAGTCTCCATCAGCCGCCATCAGTGAATCTGATTGGTTCTTGTATAGGGCGGGAATTAGCAGACGAATGACATTGTGCACTGTTGTGTCATGGCGGTGTGTTCTGCTTTAGTTCTGCTGTATTGTTTGTAATGAGCACAACGTAAAAACAATATGTTAATGGCTTATGAGCGAACATGTCAACGGACCAGTTATTACTACTGGTTCAAGAAATAAATTGTTTATGCTATCTTTTCTTTGAACGAGATGGTAGTACGAAAATTTCGCAAAATTTTGCTAGTGTAGCACAGAAAACAACTTGTACAGTCGCCATGACAGCATCGATCCTTCCAGCAGTTTGGTTCCTTATTTCGCTGCAACGTGACGTCATTGATGCCACCGGACCGGTGAGATTCGGAATACGCTGAAAGAATAGCGGAAGTCTTCCAGATCACTGCATGCACAGTCACACAAAAAAATTATGTCATGCTTCGTACAGAATTATCGCAAAATCAAAAATGGTTTGAAAGAATTTAGCAACAACTGCGCTTAAAATTATCCGTTTTAGTCAGTTTTTTTTACCTAAATAGTGCCCAAAAATGATTCCATTTTCGCGTTAGGCAGTTTTCCGTTTTAAAGTATTATTTTACATAGTAAATCAATCCGTCCTCACATTTATTTTTCGTTTGTGCAGGTTTCTCTTTAAAGAGGGTACGTTTTAGCAAGGTTTTGCTGTACATAATCCTTCCTCCTTCCATACCTGGCGCTTAATGCCCGCGCACGACGTCAAGGTCAGATAAATGCGCTTGCTTTGACATCACTGATTTACAGTGTCATACTTCTAGGTACATACAACACATGCTTGCATTAACATAATTGCGTATCACTTGCATAAATAACATACACTAACTAGATTTAACCCTGCCACTTGAATCACGGGAGTGGCTTGTTATCTCCTGACTTACAGGTCACCGAAACGTCAAAATGTTCATATACCAAGGGGGACTACAGAGTACAGAAGAAGCAATTCAAGCTGGTGTGCCTGTAATAGGAATTCCGATCTTCGCGGATCAAGACAGGATTGTAAGAAACATGGCTGAATTTGGAGCAGCAATCTTCGTGGAATTCAATAATCTAAAAAAAGAAGTGATATTAGATGCAATCAGTGAGATAATTTACAACAGAACGTAAGTGAATAAGAACTTCATGATTTTTTCATAAAATAACAGTAATTATTACTTCGAAATAAATTATAACACTAGCAATAAGAATTATTTCCTTTTCAAACCATCTTCTGCAGCTGGTATAGTTGGTAATCTATACTAATAATAAATCTGTAGCCGAAATTTTTCTGGTAATTTTCGATTTTCCAAAAATAATTGGTCTTAACATATATAATTAACCACCCTGAAACCGAAAATCGCATTTTTGACATTTTTGTTTGTATGTCTGTCTGTATGTTTGTTACCTTTTCACGCCATAATGGCTGAACCGATTTATATGAAAATTGGAATATAAATTAAGTTCGTTGTAACTTAGATTTTAGGCTATATGGCATTCAAAATACTTTATTTAAAAGGGGGGTTATAAGGGGGCCTGAATTAAATAAATCGAAATATCTCGCTTATTATTGATTTTTGTGAAAAATGTTACATAACAACAGTTTCTTTAAAAATGATTTCCGATAAGTTTTATTCTTTACAAAATTTTGATAGGACTGATATTTAATGAGATAAATGAGTTTTAAAATTAAAATAACGCCATCTAAGACGGTGCAATGAATTAAGAACAAATGACTTCGTCTATAAGGGGCCTTGGACATCAACAATCGAAAGCTATTAAACATAGCCTACAGAGAATGTTTCTGTGTTCGTATGAAGTAATATCAGAAGCTAAATTAACCGATTTGTATAATTAATTATTATTTCACCATTGGAAAGTGTAGTTTCTCTAGATGGACATAATGCTATAATGTTATTACAGTAACGTCTGAGTAAATCGAGGACAGGTAAGATTAAAGTACCTTCTTATGCACAGAAAATTTGATAGGCTATTTTGTACATTCGTTTTCTGTATTTCTTAAAATAATATTTATGTACACTCATTTTAATCTCAGAGAATTAACGAACAACGAGAGTGTATTGATTTAGTATGCAGTAATAGTACGTTAGCTTAGCAATCCATTATTTTATAATTCAAATTTTAACTATGCTCAATTGAATCGTGTTAAAATACATAAAATATATGCAATAAATGCAATGCAAAAAAAAATTGGGTAATGAGTGAAGCAGATTATCTTGCCCTGTTGTAAAAGTTGTTCCCTGGATCAAACGTCCTATTTTAATTATGTAATTACTTTATATTTATTTCTGTCAGGTGCAGCGGAGCGCACGGGTACGGCTAGTAATAGTATATTATGAAACAAATTTATAATGTTGTACTTTATTGCACGAGTCAATGTTTAGGAAACTAGCTTTCTTGTTTCCTATTTTTGAAAGTGCAATAACTGTGTAATATTATAAACGTGTTTCATACGCTGTTTTCTATACGACTGCATTATGAAACAATTAATAAAGAAAAAACACCAAAATTTGTAATGGTAGTTTGATATTATAGTCTATGAAGAAAAGGGGTTGCTATGACAGCAACGATGTATGAAAAATGCACGGCAAAAGCGTTTCGTAACAATATTAACTTTATGACACAAGGTATGACGTCATAATAGAAGCCATGACGTTTTGGTTGGCATGGTAATACTTTACGGCAAATAATGTGGCATATTGCGCAACAATTTCACTAACGCTGAAACATTATGATGCTGGAGTAAAAAAAATTATTTTCACGCATTTATTTCCTTTTACCCTTTCAAGAATTTGATCAAGGTGTTATTACCAAGTCCCAAAAAACTAGTTCGATTAATTAAAATGTGTCTTAGTGAAACTTACAGCAGAGTCCGTACAGGCCAGTTTCTATCTGATGCTTTTCCAATTCACTGCGGGTTAAAGCAAGGAGATGCACTATCACCTTTGCTTTTTAACTTCACTCTAGTTCTAGAATATGGCATTAGAAAAGTTCAGGATAACAGACGGGGTTTGAAATTGAACGGGTTATATCAGCGTCTTGTCTGTGCGGAAGACGTAAATATGTTAGGAGAAAATCCACAAACGATTAGGAAAACACGGAACTTCTACTTCAGGCAAGTAAAGCGATAGGTTTGGAAGTAAATCCCGAAAAGACTGGTCTCGTGACCAGAATAATGTACGAAATGGAAACATAAAAATTGAAAATCTATCCTTCGAAGAGGTGGAAAAATTCAAATATCTTGGAGCAACAGTAACAAATATAAATGATACGTGGGAGGAAATTAAACGCAGAATAAATATGGGAAATGCCTGTCATTATTCGGTTGAGAAGCTTTTGTCATCTAGTCTGCTGTCAAAAAAACTGAAGGTTAGAATTTATAAAACAATTATACTACCGGCTGTTCTGTATGGTTGTGAAACTTGGACTCTCACTTAGAGAGAGGAACAGAGATTGAGGGTGTTTGAGAATAAAGTTCTTAGGAAAATATTTGGGGCTAAAAGGGATGAAGTTACAGGAGAATGGAGAAAGTTACACAACGCAGAACTGCACGCACTGTATTCTTGACCTGACACAATTAGGAACATTAAATCCAGACGTTTGAGAAGGGCAGATCATGTAGCATACGTATGGGCAAATCCAGAAATGCATGTAGAGTGTTAGTTGGGAGCCCGGAGGGAATAAGACCTTTGCGGAGGCCGAGACGTAGATGGGAGGATAATATTAAAATGGATTTGAGGGAGGTGGGATATGATGATAGATACTGGATTGATCTTGCATAGGATAGGGACCGATTGCAGGCCTATGTGAGGGCGGCAATGAACCTCCGTTTTCCTTAAAAGCCATAAGTAAGTAAGTTATTACCAAGAGCCCAATGATATCAAGAAGACACCATTTCAGAGGCAGCTAGGCCAGGAGATAATGCGGTAGATTGCTCAGTTCCTTTACCCCATCATAGCATATAATACTTTTAACCCAGATAAGACTGAATTATTTTTTGCTAAAAAATACGATTTTTTGTATGAATTATTTAATTGTAATTGACATAACATAACAGAGCTGTTTTTAATTTTTTTTATATTGATAGTACCCGAGTTTTTCAGTGTCCTATATATAGAACGTCAGTCATATATCCATGCAAAAACATTATATGACATAAGTCGTTTTAGCACTAATATATATATTTGTCTAGCTTAACAATACAACTAATTAATACAACATTATAATATCACTCACACACAATAAGATTATTATATTTTTCGAGAATGTTTATGGTGTGTGATACGTGATAAAACATTTTACATGTACACCAACATCACACTTCATACATATTATTGTTGTCTTTGTGTGACACTGTCTGCACCGATTTTGTTTTTCTTGAAATACCACAAAATGATTACTTCCATCAAACCCTGAATCTTTTGCTCAGTCTTAGATAAGATAGTCTACCGCAGTGGTCGTAGCACTCGCTGAAATGGGTAAAGGGTAAGTGCAGCAGGATTAGGTAGAGAGCATACCCGCCAGCAGCCACAAATGCACCTGCGGGTAAGAGACGATAGCCCGAGAGTGCAGTGAGTTGACGACCGCTGGTCTGCCGCTTGACTGTACATGTCGAGCAGTGGATTCGAGAACAGATACGACAAGACGTTTGCGAAATGCAAGATGATCGAGTTTTTTGTTATAGTTTATCTTGTATAGCTGCCATGCATTTTGGTCTGCTACGTCAATGCAGACCAAAGTACCATTTCTTGCTTCTAATAGATGTTTTGTACAGATTAATGTTTTGGTCCACCCATATTTTTGTTGTACTAATATATGATATTGGACTATTTCACTGATAGACTATTTTCTTCTTCAAATTTCTAGAGTATCTTGAAACTGTGTGCACGGAAATTGAAAAATATAGCAGGCTTATTTCCCTGCTGTATGTCAACTTCTTCCCAATTGAAATTTATCATTCTTTCTCTTCATCTGTATATCAGTTGCTGAATCACTAGTATTTCTACTGCCATTCTCACCATCGCCTTTACTATGTTCATCATCACCATTATCACTTTCGTCATCATAATCATCCATTCCCTCTCCTTGTGTGTTGAGAGTTACTTCCGTCTCAGCTCGCAACTGACTACCAGGCATTTTATCAATTGTAGGCTTATTTTCATCACCAGAATCCTCATCAGTTACATTCCCAGACGCACTTTTTGGTGATAAAATGGTGATGAAATGTTATTGCACTTAGGTATAGCAACTTGGTCGTCCTAAATCATTTGTAAGCTTTCATTTAGTGAAAACCTCCTATAATAACACGAGTACCATCAGTCTCACGAAATGTCGCTTCTTATGACTGACGTACTACATGTAGTACGTCTAACTTTACCATGATATAGCATAACACTAAATAAAAAATTGAATCTAATTATGAATTATTATATACGAAGTACATCATACGAGTATGCCCTAATCAATATCAAAAGCATTATATTGTGAATTTTATTTAGTAACAACAATGTAATTTATTCGTCACAACAATAATTCCTTTCTACAATTCACCTTAAACGCTCTCGTCAACAATTGGATCTTCACTCACACAGTATTCGTTATAGCACTCCACCGACGACAATGACAATTTACTTGGACTAGTACGAACAACAATTAACTGTTAATCTTAACTAATATTTACAAATCAGAACTATCAGTTCTCAGTTCACAGTTCTTCTACCTCAGTCACTCGAGTTCACAGTATCTCGAACCACAGACCTTCAGAGACAGTTCACTGTACTCGAACTCGGGTCCCTCCAACTGCGGTCCACTGCACTCGAACTCAGGTCCCTCCAACTGCGGTCCACTGCACTCGAACTCAGGCCTTCGGATGCTGACGCAGATGCGGACGCACACTCGAGTCGAACTCCGGCTGGCTTGCTTGCTCTGGCTTTCTCACTGACTGAATAACTGAAAACTCTGAAACTCTAGTTCGCTGGCGCCTGCTCTTTTATAGCAAAATCATAGTTGCGAGAACCTTCTACAGTTGTGTAGAGAATTATCTCGATATCTCTACATCGACAGACTCCTGGAATAGTCGAGAAGGTCGTTCCACATTCACTGCGTTAAGTAGCAGCTGCGCGCAGACTCGTTGCGTTGACGTAATACACCCTCTCTCTTCTCTCCACCGCGCGACGTCACTCAATGTTCCGTGGAGCCTGTGCGATCTGCTTTCTTGCGGGACGCTGGTCGTGAGTTCGATTCTCACGTCGCTGTCACAATATCTATAGCATGTGATATATACCTATTTCAAGAACAACATGTTCTGCTTCACAGCCATGACTCACACAAATATGTTAACAACAATGACTATGACAGACTGAACATAATAAAAAACATTGGAGGCAATTTATAACTCATAAGGATTGTGGTATCATGATTGCCGACTATGAAAATCTTACACAACAATGTTAAAAAAATAAAACGTCCGGTGTCCTATATATAGGACGTCAGTCTTATCTGGGTTAATTCTGTGTTGTCTTGTTTAGATACTTCTTTCCCTAAATCAACCAGGTTCTTAAAGGCACTGATTTGTTCTACTGCTGTACGATATATCTGTAGGTTGAATCTCATTGGAAAATTGGAAAATGTTAAGCATTTGGTTTCTTTTTTTCTGTACATATAGCCATATTATACTTCTTTCCAGCCATCGCGTAGTTCAGTCGACTAAGGTGCGGGTTCCATTTCCGCTTGGAATGATTCCCTGATTGGGTTTTTTCCGAGGTTTTTCCCAACCATAAAGCAAATGTCCGGTAATCTATGGCGAATCCTCGGCCTCATCACGCCAAATATCAACTTGCTATTACCAATCCCATCGACGCTAAGTAATTTAGTAGTTGATTCAGCGTCGTTAAATAACCAAGTAAAATAAAAAAAATACTTATTTCCTGCTGAATAAAATTTATCTATGTAAAAGTCGCCGTAAATCGTCTACAGATTCTGAAATCAGTACGGCACAATCGACAGTCGATATGTTACTAAACGTTGGATAGATCTTTGAAGTGAAGAAAGGATTGCAGAAGAATCTTCAGTTTGTATTAACTTTTCCTACCACCTGTCAAAAAAAAACAGTGCACAAATTACATCTTTCCACGCTCTACATTGTCTCTGAAAATGTTTAGCACTCCACAATTTCAAATTGCAAAAACTATCCGTCCTATTGTTCATCTCGTGTGTTCTTCACTCACAACTGAGCAGTCAATGCGGGGCGTTCATGGGCAGCTGCGCTGTGCACCGCCGCCTCTACTCTACTTCCGCGAGCGTGGAAAGATAAAATGTATTCACTGTATATACCTTTATCTGACACCTCTTGCAGACAGAAATAATATCGACAAACCAAGACAATAATCATGTTCATTCAGTATTCGTATTCATAACTACATAACGATGAAATCTATATGTATTCGTGTTACAATTACAGATATAAAGAAAATATGAAGAAACTGGCGAATCGGCTCAGTGATGAGGCTGACAACTCCATGGACCGTGCAATATGGTGGATTGAGTACGTCATCAGACACAAAGGCGCACCTCATCTCCGCTCAGCAGCGGTTGACCTTATGTGGTACCAGTACCTTCTGCTTGACGTCACTGCTTCCATCATTTTCGTGTTTATTTTAACATCATGGATTGCTTACCGTGTCATTTTATTTCTCATATCAAGAATCTACTCTCGAGTAAATGTGACATAAGGAAGACTATGAAAATATTGGATCTACGTAAAAGAACACTTGTAAGAATATTGAAATTCATTTGTTTCCATGGTCTACTTAGAGATTTGTTTTGAAGTAAGCCTATGTAGATCTGGAAAACGAAATGAATTCACTCTATTCGTATAGTCTTCATAGTTCTTCGTGCGTTGAATTATTTTCTCCAGCAATGAAAATATTTATATTTTACTACATTCGCCGTTAGGTATTATTACAGTAGTCCTTGATCGTCCTTTAGTGCCACAAAAACGTAAGTTCATCTGCTGTAATTTTAATCAAAATAATTTTAGTGACACAGGGACGTGACAGTGATAAAAGTGAAGCTCTAAAATCACTAGACTTTTAAATAAAATTTAATCAATTTTCACTTAAGCTAGCTTTCACAAGCATCATGCAACGTTTTCTATATTGATTTAAGATAAAAATATATCATTTCTCAACCAAATGCTGGTCTGAAAAGGTGTACCCCAGCAAATGGTTATCAAGCACTTGTAATCAGTCAGGTACACTTTTCTAAGACAGTCTTTATGTTTTATTGAACATGTGGGTTGTTATAAAATTGATGCCTTCAATTGTTTTAAAAAACTTGGTGATCCATAATGTAGCGAATTTTCTTGATTCCCGGATTGTCACAGGTAAAAAGTATCACGGACTTCTCCTCACAAATTTTTTATCACAGGGATATTATGTCACATCGGAATTAATGTCATAAGAAGAAGAATATCAAATGGCTGCTTTGTCGTGGGGGTTTCACATCACAGCAGAATTTATGTCCTGTGTGCAGCATTTTATATGGCGTATACCACTTTATTGAAATTTGTAAATAAACAGGTAAATCTATTTCAAGTATTAGATATTCTACAAAATATTACAAAATATATTACTTTATTGAAAACACATCTTCATCGCAAACCATCTTTCACACGTCTTTGTTTAAGGTACATGTACCCCTTATAAATTAATTTCTTACTCCCTTACTATGTTGCTGGGTCAACAACCTGGTTTTACCAAATGTCCATGCATTCTTTGCCTGTGGGATAGTAGGGCACGAGTTGATCACTGGACTGCGAAAGACTGGCCAAATCGACAAAATTTGGAAGTCGGTTGCAAGAATGTTGTGCACCAAATTACAGCACAATTACTGCATACCCATTTTAATCAACAGTATCGCTATTAAAATTCTCACTTTTTATTTAAATGTGTAACTTATTTTTAATTCTCTCTTTCTTTTAAAAATATCCTTTCGGATTTTGGCTTATCATTATAACATACTTTATCCAAATTGCTTTATGACCTTTTGTGCACGCCATTTCCTTAAAATTTGTGATTTTACGTAGGTATAATATTTTTCTTATTCTCATACTTAACGAGTTAATTTCTTTTGTTTTGCATTATACAGCACAATTAAGCACAGTGAGATTTATTCGGCAAAATAAATAAGTTTAATTTTACATTGCTCGGTCTCTTATAGTACTCTTCATAGAGGTTTCATTCTCTTCGTTTTATGACCTTTTGTGCACGCCATTTCCTTAAAATTTGTGATTTTACGTAGGTATAATATTTTTCTTATTCTCATACTTAACGAGTTAATTTCTTTTGTTTTGCATTATACAGCACAATTAAGCACAGTGAGATTTATTCGGCAAAATAAATACGTTTAATTTTACATTGCTCGGTCTCTTATAGTACTCTTCATAGAGGTTTCATTCTCTTCGTGCGTACCCTGATTGTATGATACAATAAAGGTACTACAAATACAAGGCTTTTAAAGTCAATTGAAAAGGGTTAAATCGAGCGAACGATCATTCAGACTCTCAAGTATTCCAATTTCTGCAGCCTGCTTCGCAATATGTGCACTACTAATATTATCAGAAGAATTGATATTGCTATTGAATTGGTGCACAAAGTCGTAGCGTTTTTCTAGCGTTCGTTTGTTAAATGAATGGAAGTACAGAAAAAAGCTACGTACTGATGCACCAATTCAATATATTAATAAGAACTTTAGAAACTTTATTTTTAAATTTCAATCATCAACCAGTAATGTTTTCACCATCGTCCGGACAGTCTTTTATTATAAACAAAGCAACGAAGAAGAAAAAAACAGCGCTGCTCTGACGTGGCTTTGAAAAGACTCAAGATGATCTCCACCACAAGGAAGGGCTAACCTGGGCTACACTTATGTGTCTCCCAGATCGCACGACGTACCCCAAAGATATTGAACAAGCGTACGCATCAGCCCTCGCTGACCACACTCTATAGTATAATTCCAGTTTATATAGTATTCTATGCGCAAGAGATAACAATTATGCAAGTGTTGCAAATTTTATATTACATATATATTATATTTCTCTCATACGGTCAAGTTCCCATATATTTCTCTATCAAATGAGATTTATATAAATGATCTACCCATGTAATCAAAGGTGTGAGATATTGCACTTTTATCCCGCTTAGTACGTATAGACTACCTCCGTGGTCTGTTGATCAGCATGCTGGCTTACAGATCTGGAGGTCTCGGGTTCGATTCCCAGGCTCGACTCTCGGTGAATTTTTCTTGAAGAAGAATAATTACCTGGGTGTCTAAGAGTATGCAAATTTATATTAGTGTGATTGTGAGTGTGCCGGGTTAATATTAATTAACCAATCATTAAAATATAAAAAATATCAGGACTGTCGCTGGGCAGTAATCAGAACACACGTTTCAGCGTCACATTGTTGACAAGTAACTCCATCTGTTAGCACAAACAAAAAGCAGCTAATAGATGCTATAGAGTTACCTACAACGAAAAAAAAAAAGGACGTAACAGCCATAACATGTTGAAAATACCAGTTCTCGTCCGATTTCCGAAGTCAAGCAACATTCGGCGTGGTCAATACTTGGATGAGTGAACACATGGGAACATCACGTGCCGTTGGCGTAACCCGAATCACGTAAGGGAACTGGGTAGGTATTGCACACACACATAAACAAATACACACACATTTTCACAAGAGCCGAATATAACAAATGGCGGCAGTTATTTTGCAATGATTACAGTTTCATCTATGGAATTGCTGACGACGTAGTGTCCTCAGTTCGAGGCTAGAAAAATTATAATTAGTAATAGTTCGAAGACAATGAGTTACTGAGTTCAAGAACCCATAAATCTATTTTATTATAGGTATAAAAATCTGCTGCAATAATCTTGTATACACAATGCACCTCTTCCGATAAATAAGTCTGTAGTTTGAACCCAGTGAGGGCATTTCTTCCTGAGTTCGAAACCAGTAAATATGCAATTTGTTATAATAGGTACAAAGGAAATACTGGAAAAATCTAAGGAACTGCTGAAAAAAAATATAAAAACCAGTATACTCAATAAATATTTCCGTTAAATATCAGTTTGTAATTTGAACTCAGTGAAGGCACTATTTCCTGAATTCGAGCCTCGTAAAGGTATAATTCTTTATTGTAGCCATAAAAATTACGGAAAGATATTTAAAAATTTGTATACACAATTCTCCTCTTCTGTTAGATATCAGTCCGTAATTTAAAGCAAATGAGGGCATTATTCCCTGACATCAAGTCCAGTAAATGTCTAATTCTTCATTACAGGTAGAAAAATTTTTGTAAAAATCTGAAAATTTGTATACACAAACCATTATTATTATTATTATTATTATTATTATTATTATTATTATTATCATTATTACTATTGTTGCTTGTTGTTTAGCCAACTGTCCGAAGACAGGATTGAACCTAAACCTAACAAGGGATACCAACATGGCACCACTTACGAATCAACTAGGCCTCCTCTCCTATAATGGGGTAGGATGGCCATTCTTTATCCTGTGTGCAAGTAACTTCAAAGTTTATGTGCCTCAAATTCGAAGTTTAGTGTTGATTACTTACTGTTTCTACTTCAAAGTCCTTGTATTATTCCACTTTCAGATAATAATAATAATAATAATAATAATAATAATAATAATAATAATAATAATAACAATAATAATAATAAGAGGAAGAAGAAGAAGAAAACAATAATATTAATAATAAATATTATTACAATTATTATTCTTATTTATGTGATATATCAATTTATTAATATTTTATTGTGCTGTACAAGTAATCTTGTTTTCATTTCGTTATTATTATTATTATTATTATTATTATTATTATTATTATTATTTGTATATTTTTCCTATTGGCCTATTTCTGCCATTCTTATATTTACTATTGTTCTAATATTGGCTGAGAAGAAGAGAAGGCACTACTAGTATATTTTAGTAGTACCCCAGATCACATATACAGGGACATCATTTTATTTTTATCAAGCACCGTTTGCTACTCCCTTCCACGATCGGACTTAGATATTACTGGCGTAATATACAAACTAATCACTTTACTAGGTATAGGAAGAAAAGAAAAATAGTTCATTTACGTAAACTAGGAAATTCGCGATTTTGTGTTTGATAATTTTCATTGGGTTTTTGTTTAATAAAAATACAGTACAGTATTAACAATGAGTGATTTTACTCACCAACTGAGCTGTCCATGCGGAGGTGTTCATTATGCAGTGTATATTATATTGTCTACAGCACATTAGCATACACTATAGAGAATGATGTTAAATTGAAAAATAATCAAATATGGATATTTAAATACATTTTTGAAAATAGTGGCCGTTCATTTCGATACAGGCATCAGTTCTAATGTACATATTATCGCAGTATAGACTATTGTACCTAATTCCAATTACCAGGTTCGTCATTCGTACCAGTAACTCATGTTGAAATAATTCTGTACCTACTCTATGAAAGAGTACCTTACGTACTGTAAATTCAATCTTCACTTCTGCCCGATCCGAAAAGATAAAATTACTCAGATATGCTATCTACTGTCCGTCCAAGTGGTTAAGTCGCAGAAAGGCGATAATCACGTGACAGTTAATTGCTTAATAAGGCCCTTTTATTTAACTTATTTTAAATAGTTGTATTATATTACGTAGACATCCAATTCCTAACAGAAATTAATGTTTTGAGAAAAGAGCTAAGACATCCGAGCCACTAGCCTTTACAGAAAGGCGAATAGAAGCGAGTGGGGGAAACCGGGATGCGACGTAGGCAAATGGACGACATTACCTGTGCGAAAATGATTCAATATTGAAAGCTCTTTCGTCACTGGAAAACGCGAACATATTTTTGGAACGTAATGTTTACTGTGACCGTAAGACTATTATGACTATATGCGGCCTTGTTTCTGTATGAAGGACGGTTGAACTTCATTAGTAGAAGGGATAGGTACATTCAAAAACTCAGGTACAATAAAAATTGAAGTAAAAATAAAATGATGTCCCTGTAGATTGTTCATTCGTATGTTAAAATAGGTTGCACTTTGAAGAGAATAATCGCCAGGATCGCCACCCGTCCGCCATAAACGAACGTGAGATGACAGTACAGTCGCTAATGCAATTTAAATGGGAGTTATGACGTGACTCCTTATGTAACCACTAGATGGCAGCATAGTAAACCTGACAAAAGGCGTTACCGTCAAAGCGTATAACGCCGAGCAATATGGATGTATAATATGATCTAGGCCACTACTATACTAACATCACTAACTACTACTACTACTACTACTACTACAATACCACAAACTACTACTACTACTATTACAATACCACAAACTACTACTACTATTACAATACCACAAACTACTACTACTACTACAATACCACAAACTACTACTAAAACTACTACTATTACAATACCACAAACTGCTACTGCTACTGCTACTACTACTACTACAATACCACAAACTACTACTTCTACTATTACAATACTACAAACTACTACTACCACTACTACCACTACCACTACTACTACTACTACTATCACAATACCACAAACTAATACTAGTACTACTATTACAACACCACAAACTACTACTAAAACTACTACTATTACAATACCACAAACTACTGATACTACTACTATTACAATACCACAAACTACTACTACTCTTATAATACCAGAAACTACTAGTACTACTACTACTACTATTACAATACCACAAACTACTGCTACTACTACTATTACAATACCACAAACTACTGCTACTTCTATTATTACAATACCACAAACTACTGCTACTACTACTATTACAATACCACAAACTACTGTTACTACTACTATTACAATACCACAAACTACTGCTACTTCTATTATTACAATACCACAAACTACTGCTACTACTACTATTACAATACCACAAACTACTGCTACTACTACTATTACAATACCACAAACTACTGCTACTACTACTATTACAATACCACAAACTACTGCTACTACTACTATTACAATACCACAAACTACTGCTACTACTACTATTACAATACCACAAACTACTGATACTACTACTATTACAATACCACAAACTACTGCTACTACTACTACCACTGCTACTACTACAACAATACCACAAACTACTGCTACTACTACTATTACAATTACAATACCACAAACTACTACCTCTACAATTACAATACCACAAACTACTACTTCTACTATTACAATACCACAAACTACTACTACTACTATTACAATACCACAAATGTAATCAAAGCAACGCTATTAATGGCGATGTAATAAAATTAGCTGCATAGATAATTTGTTATTGAGAAATGTATACTGAAAAACTTGTATTGCAAATTTAAAAACATTTATTCACATAATATGTTGCATGATATGACATGATATTTGTCATAAGCTAAAACATCCTTTAATGGTGGGTCTCACATTTTACATAATATGTAACAGTGAATGAAGAACACTCTGCACCTAAAACTTACAAATCATATCTTAATACATTCTTAAATGATCCTTTATAAATAGATCTATAATAATTTTTCTATGCGTTCAAGTACAAGTCCTCGTAAGGCGAGAATTATATTATTATTATTATTATTATTATTATTATTATTATTATTATTATCACAGCAAGGTGCGCTTATAATATAGCACCAAGAACTCATGTTTGGTTCACTATATCCAAACACTATATATAACCGAAATGTCTTCACTAAACCTGAATTGAGGACAAATAGAACATCTAATATAGAAATGATTTCATTATTTCTGAATCTGTTAATAAGAAGTAAAAATAAACTAAGAAAATATAACTGTTACTTCATTTGACGTTATCATTGAATTATTCAGTTATATACAGCTGGTTGCAGAGATCTAAATCTTTTGACTAAATTGACAAGTATGACATTATTAGTTAACTTTTTCCCTTATCTCAACACACACCCTCCCATTTATTCTGTTAGCTCACTGCAGATGTCGTTGCATCTAGCCAGCGACTATCCTTGGGTCCCCATTCAATCCTACAGCTTATCATGTGGGTTGGGAGATGTTGACGTCTATACTTGGTCGAAGACTTTCCAGAAATCCTCATTCATCCCTTTGCACGCCGTATTTGCTATCAAAATAACTCATGTCCAGAACCTATATCTTCAAGTTCATGTAGAATGGGTTACTCGAAAGCATTTTTGAAGTTACAAAAAATTATTGCTAGCTATATTTCTTAGGTTCATTAAAACTGAGGTTCAAAGCTTACTAATACCGAGTATTTTAGTGTAGTAATGTATTTGGACTGGGACCAATGAATTAAGTTCATCATAGTCGAATGTTATATTGATAGTGATAGTGCTGCTTTTCACTATTGGGAAGTAATATTCACCAATCTTCGGTATTCCCAAGAAACTAGTTCGATTAATTAAAATGTGTGCCAGTGAAGCGTACAGCAGAGTCCGTATAGGTCAGTTTCTATCTGATGCTTTTCCAATTCACTGTGGGCTAAGGCAAGGAGATGTACTATCACCTTTACTTTTTAACTTTGCTCTAGAGTATGTCATTAGGAAAGTCCAGGATAACAGAGAGGGTTTGGAATTGAATGCGTTACATCAGCTTCTTGTCTATGAGGATGACATGAATATGATAGGAGAAAATCCAAAAACGATTTGGGAAAACACGAGAATTTTACTTGAAGCAAGTAAAAAGATATGTTTGGAAGTAAATCCCGAAAAGACAAAGTACATGATTATGTCTCGTGACCAGAATATTGTACGAAATGGAAATACAAAAATTGAAAATTTATCCTTTGAAGAAGTGGAAAAATTCAAATTCTTGGGAGATCGAAAGGAAAGGACCATTGGAGAGGCCGAGACGTAGATAGGAGAATAATATTAAAATGAATTTGAGGGAGGTGGGATATGATTGTAGAGATTGGATTAATCTTGCTCAGGATAGGGACCGTTGGCGGGCTTATGTGAGGGCGTTCCGAGTTCCTTAAATACCAGTAAGTCGAATGTTCAACGTAACAAATTTCACTACATTCAGAGTTGACTGTACATGCTTGCTGAACAGCTAAAAGCACTATGAAAACAAATTCAAATGAAAATGTATTTTGGTCATTCGCCCGCCAACCAAAACCGAGGACTATGATTTACAAAGCATAATACGTAATTCAAACTCCTTTTTCTTCTTCATGGTACATGCTAAATCCAGAAACCTATTACTATTCCATGTCATCTTTCATTAGGATCTCTTAACGGCAGTCGCAAGTCAAATGTGTCACTATTAAAATTAAAATATCCACATATAACTTTTCGTTATATTTGCAGGTATAAAGAAAATATGAAGAAGATATCAAAAATTGCGAGAGATCAAACTAAACATTCACTGGACCGCGCAGTCTGGTGGACCGAATACGTCATCAGGCACAAAGGAGCGCATTATCTCCGCTCAGCTGCTCTGGATATCAAGTGGTACCAGTATCTGTTGTTTGACGTCATTGCTTTCATCTTCATCGTCTTTATATTTATAAGTTGGCTCACGCTTTTCATTACTCGATTCATCGTAATACAATCAAATCACGAAGTAGCCTAAGATCTAAGAAAGCCTGATTTCAATTTACACGAACCAACTCAAGTACAGTAGCAGAATTTCAGTTGTTGATTTAATTAGATTTACACCAACATAAATTAGGCTGATAGGGATACATCCATAAATAGAGAGGTTTTTTTTCCATACCCGCGGGGAACTGACTGTTCCGTTTGGCGGAGGAGAACGTTGTGATTCCAGCTACACGGAAGCAGTAAAAGGCGAGCATGGATGCGGGCGGGAGAACTTTACGTATTATTCATAGATTAATTCTCATCACATGAAAGCAATACGCGGCAGTTTGGGGTCCAAACCTGTTTTGTACATATTATCCATGCACTGTAGGCTACGCTCGTTCTTGACTCTACATCTTGGTGAGATACAGTACAGTCGAATTCAGATTGTTTGGAACATATAACAAGTCAGAACAGCCAGTTTTTATTTAGGATAACTCTGCTAAAACGAAGTCTGTAGCAACAGTGAGAAGACAATTCCGGGAAGAATTATCAGATTCTGAGGCATCAAATCCATTCAAGTGTGTGGAATCTATCCAAGAAATTAAGAGAGACTGGCTTCTTAATTGAAAAGGAACTTATGCCGTGCCGCAGAGTTCATACTGAAGAAACTTTAGACGACATTGCTAAAAAATTTGCCGCGAAAATCTTCCGGCGATCCTGAGAGCAGAGTGAATTTTTGTAATAGGGATATCCTGAACTAGCACCAGCAGATAGCGCGCGTGTACTTTGAGGGATGCGCTTTGAGCGTGCATTTGTTTTCCAATACATAAACATCGAGGCTTTACGTAGTGTATTAGTATATTAAATACTCTTAAAAACAACTCAAACTGCCAAATTTTTGTTGCGTTCCTATATGTAAAAAACCAGAGAAAGCTTTCTGACTTAAAACAGGTCTCCAAAGATTCTGAATATATGCTTTCACCTTAAAGAATATAACTTACTAAATTGCGCCTCTAAAGTGATATATTAAACAAAAAGAACTACTTCAAGGAAGAAATAGCTGGCTATAGTTTCATTTTGGAAGAGGGCAAAGAAAAATTGTAATAGAAATATATACAACCTCGACAGCAAGCTATGTTAGTTTAGATTATACTCAGTACTTGTAGGAGTCTCCGAAGTTTACGCCTGCATTTTACAATGAGACGATACCAGGTCTACAGTAACTCTCAGTTAACTAGGAAGTTTATTATCCAGCACGATCCGTTGTGAAAAAATATATATATAATACATACCTATAAATAATATAGTCAAAGTATAAAATAAAAAAGTAGGAGAACCTTGACTCCAAAAATCCATTTCGTGAATAATGCCTTCAATGTAGACTAATTATTTTTATTTTATTTTTTTATTTTAACTAGCTAGCTAGTGAGTGCAAATTACATTTATAAAACAAAAATGTTTCTAGCCGCTATCGTAAGAGCCACGCTCGTGTACGGTGTGGTCTTAGTCAATAATATAACATAAAATTTAAAAGGACAGTTTCACTAAATACAGTAAGTAACTTAATTCAAACCAATAAATACAACACAAGAGCAAGAATAAAGAAGAAAGAGAAAAAGAGAGAAAAATACACATTTAATATAAATTGACAATAACACAATAAAAACATGAATATAGTCGACAGAAATAAAAGGTAAAAAAAAATACATTTGTTAATATTATATATCATGGATAATTTTACAAATTTCTATTTTAAAGCTTCAATTTTAAAATATTTCAAACTTGGAAAATAGTTTGTAATTTTATTATAAAGTCTTGGGCCGAAACTAGCACCATGTTTCAGAGCTACACTTGTATGACATTTAGGCTCAATTAATGGGAAAGTAGACTTTTGTCTTCGAGTACGATATTCATGTCGATTAGATTTATGTTTTATTAGATTTCTGTGGTAGTATGTTAGTAAACTATATTTATAAATTTCTTCAATAGGCAATACATTAAAATCTGTATAAGTTAAATTTGTTGGGTAATCCATATTTTTGGTCAGCCAAATTTTTATTAATCTTCTGTGTAACAAAATTAATGGATTAAGTACAGATGATTCTACTCTACCCCAATTTATTATACCATTTTGTATTAATGATTGTACCAAAGCTAAAAATATTATTCTCAATGCCTCCTTAGTGATAAAATTTCGAAGTATTATGAATTATGAATTATTATTATAGTTTATTAATTATTAAAACCATGTTTTAATTTCAAATTTCCAAAATCATCTTAGATAACTTCCTGAGTTCTAAGAATATAGAACATTATACTATGCTTCATACATGATTATGATATAAGATGTATGTGCAGAGATCCGAAGTATAGTACAGAGCTTTCGTCTACGGGTGGGGCCAGGAAAGCGGCGTCGCTTGCGGGAATCGTCTATCCGTAAGCTTCCGCTTTCTATACTAATAGCATGCATACGAGAATTTTTCTACGTAGTACTAACCTTGTTATACGCGATGTTGGAAGTGATGTCCATCTGAATCCACACATTTCTGGTGTTTTTTAATAAAATTATCATTCACACAAATAAGTTCGTCTTCGGCAATTTTCATAATCTCTCTCATTACATTCGCCTTCAATTTATCTATGCTGTGAGAATTATTCCTATAGACATTATTTTTTAGAGTTCCCCCACAAATAAAATTCGTACACTGTAAGGTCGGGGGAATGTGGCGGCCATTAGTCCTAAGAAATAACCCTATCTCCAAAAACGTCACTTATATCGTTCATGGATTCATGAGCTGTATGGGCTGTTATTGAATCTTGTTGGAAACACCTATTGAGTTTCCTATTATCTGATAACATTTGGAAAAATGGCGCGAATATTACAGTGCGATATCTTTGTGCATTTACTGTATCCTGAAATAAAATGAGCCCAATAATTTGCTTCGCTGTAGCAGCACACCAAACGCCAATCTTTTCGTGAAACAATGGAACCTCCTGAATTAAGTGGGGATTCCCTGTACTCCAATACCTATTGTTCTGTGAAGCAACATGACCTGGTAAATGAAAACACGCCTCATCAGAAAAAAAATTATTAAATGAGGATCCACAGTACCGTCCACAATACTTTGTAAAATCCAATTACAAAACTGAACTCGTTTTTAATCGTCTCTAGGTCGTGATTCATGCACGACACTCACTCTGTAGGGTTTTAATTTTAAAAGTTTAGCAGCAGTGGAGACTGATGTTTTTGAAACACTAACTTCCTGTGAAACACTTCTTAGAGATTTATTAGGAGAGCGTGTAAATGATGCACTGGTTTCATCAATTTTTCGTTTTCGCTTAGGAATTATAGCATTTAGCGACCCTGTTGTCCTTAATTTGTTAACAAGACGTCTAACAGTTTTTCTACCCGGAATTGGAGCACCCGGACATTTCACTTCAAATAATTATTGCCTACGCACTTCTGTACCTGACTCTTTTCTCATATGCATCATACATAAAAACTCTCTGTTCAAGCGTGAATTTTGCGTTTTGCATTGTTAACAAAACACACACGCGGAATATTTAAGCAACTGTGTCAAGAAACTGCACTGCACGTAAAATCACTGCAACAGCTGGCTCACAACTCTGTCGACCTTGATTGTCGAGCGTGTCTCAATACTTGCGCGCACACAGCGATGTATCAGCACATGCCGCTTTGCTGGCCCCACCCGTAGGCGAACGCTGTGTATAATATATCTCCATTTGTGCTCTAACTGTAACCTGCAGATTTTTTTCAGCATTTTTTTTTCATGTCGATGACTTTCTTTTTGAACTGCAGAATTATATTGAACTTTAAAAATGAAACAACAAATGTCTCAGGACTCAGGAGGACATTCAAAACACGATGTCCTTAACCTACAAAATCCACTAATAATCGTGATACTACTTCGATCATATTATATCCTATTAAATTGAAGACCTGAATTCCAGAAAATCCCAAGTCCACTTTTTTTCGATTTTCACTTGTTTTGTTAAAATTAATGTACATATCTAGGGCTACCTCCTTGCACTATATTACAGCCGAAATCCAACTCTTACCATATATAATGACGCAATATAATTCTTACTGAATGGAATAACTTCCCAAGTCCATGGACTTGGTCAGTTTTTCCATGCAGTTACATGTATATTTATTTCAGTCAGTTTCCTTACGACCTTTTCAGTGAGAAAATTAAAATTTGTGAGAGATAATATTTTACTATTCTTAAGTAGGTTATATTACGACGCTCTATCAATATCTTAGGTTACTTAGCATCTGAATGAGATGAAGGTGATAATGCCGGTGAAATGAGTTCGGAGTCCAGCACCGAAAGTTACCCTGCATTTGCTCAAATTAAATTGAGGGGAAAATCCCGGAAAAAACCTCAACCAGGTAACTTGCCCCGACCGAGATTCGAACCCGGGCCACCTGGTTTCGCGGCCAAACGGGCTAATCGTTACTCCACAGTGTGGACTATTTTACTATTTAAAATGGAGGAAGTTTCAAGTGATAGTGATTCACAAATACGTGGAAAAAGAAACGTAAAGTGTGTGAGAAGTGGAAAAGAAATTTAGCAAAACGGAAAAGGGAGGAGAAGAATATACAACAAGCAAAGGAAAAATACATCCAGCTAGAATGTCAGGCCCTAGCTGCGAATGCAGAAGAAAATGTCGTGATGTGTTTAGTGAAACAGAAAAGGTATCTACTGTAATTACTTTTAATGTTTTGGCTGACAAAAATAAGCAAAACGTTCATCTTTGTGGACTGATGTCACCAAGTGTTGTTTTCTGTCGAAGACCGCTAACAGACAAATGTTCCCAAAAAGAACTTCACTAAGAAGTAAAAAGTAAGTTGAAATATTCAAATACTTTTTTCATATTATACATACCACATTAAACAAATAACCAATCGTAGCTACAATGAAATATTGCCATTAGTATTTATGAACTCTCATAAAATATTCAAAGCCACTGCTAGAGTTTTTTTCTATGAAATTGCGCTATATTATTATGTATTTTTAGGTATCTGTAGGAAAAACTAATAATCTCATATGCCGGATGTATTTTTCAGTCTTCACGCATCGAACAAGGAAGAGTAAATCACCTTGCAACGATAACTGCAATCTCGTACTGGTAAAAGACATCTACATAATAACAGACATAGTAAATCTGCTGTGACCTTAAGTAAGGTACTGTGTGTTTAATTTGTTTTCTTTCGATTTTTAAATTTAAAATATTTCACTTAATATATTTAGTGTAGTCCTAAATGTGGTAAGTTTTATTTTCTTATCTGTATCCGGTAGGTGATCACATGCGATCCTTTCCTTTATAAAGTGAGCCATTATGGAAGGAATAAAAGTAAGAGGCGATATCTATCATCAGAAGTAAGTATTATGAAAATCTACACCCTCTATCTGGAGAAGCAGTACCTAGAAAATTACTTAAAATCAAAAGTGATACAACTCCTTAAAAAGTAAATGTAGAGATAAAATATCGTTGGTTCCACAAATAGTATACTGTATTTACAACTTCAACTATGCTTTCGGATGTCGTGCTACGGACATGTATAATACATGTGCTGAGTCAGGAAACAAGTTGAAATTCTGCACAAATCACGGCTTGAAGAGACAGATGACACAAAAGCTAGCAATACACAAACGAAAAGCTTCTGTATTCTACGACAACAAGAAAAAGTTCTCAAATCTTGCCAAAGATAGAAATAACATTGACTTCCAACAGAACTTGCCATGCCCTTACTATCTGTGAACGAGATATCTACCTCTATCAGCTGTGGCAATTCAACTTTTGTATTCACAGTGCAAAATCAACAAAAAGCACAATGTTCGTGTGGAATGAATCTCAGGGACACAGGGGTGTTAATGAAGTTGTTTAAACACGAAACAACTATATTACAAATGTACTGTCTGCAGAAGTTGACTCTCTCTACTTGTTCTCCGATGGTTGCATTAGCCAGAACAAAAATATGACAGTGGTTCAATATCTTACAACTCTAGTTGCTTCTGGAAGATTCAAGTGCATCACTTACTACTTCCCTGTAAAAGGTCACAGTTTTCTTCCATGTGACACAAACTGTGCAAAAATAGAAAAATTCAAAAGGAAAAAAGAAAAAGTAGAAACTCCGAGAGAATTGGATGACATTGTGAAGAATGAAGGAAACTTCAATGTGGAGACTTTCAAGAACACAAGCAACACTTGAGACAGTATTGTAAAATGTCAGCGAAGTGCAATGTCAGAAGTACTCAAACAAGTTTCCAGGGAAAGTCGCAGTTACAGAAAATATGGGAGGAACAGATTTTGTGATATATTCCTTGATGAAAAATCCTTTCCGGGATGTTACTTTTAGCAACCTCACCTTGTATGTCAATACACCACCTATAAATTCAGAAAAGCTGGAAAATCTAAAACGTTTAGTGACGTATTTATCACAATTAGGTGCAGCATTATATTCATCTCACAGGATTTTTTCAACATGAAATAATATCGATGCACTCCGGAGAAGAAGAAGCAGCTGACTGAAATTTTTCCAATAAAGAAACAGCTGATAATTTACTTTTCCTACTTGCAAATGATGTGATTTGTTATTTTCTCATGCTTATTACCATCATTTGTGTTAGGATGTCTAAATCATATCTTAAATAAAGAGATTTTTTCTTCCATAACCTATTTTTTTTACAATGAGTTGAAAAACATCCCAAGTCCATGGCTATATATTAATAATTTCCTCCTAAATTAGGCACTGTAGGTTGTTGAAACTTTTAGGGAGTGTAAAAGGGAGCATGACACACACGCTGATCAAAAATTACTTCAGTGAAACAAAAACTTCTATAGTTATAAAGTTTTTTGTCTCTACTGAAAAAAAATAGTTCTATGGACTTGGGATGTTCTGCAATTCAGGTCTTCAATTGTATGTGATCTTTCGGCAACTAGAGAAAAAATACGAGCAATTCAAGCCCAATAGTCCCTTCCATATAAAAAAACACATTGGCGGCTGCATATCCTGTTTTTCGGGTATGGTACTTGCAATACTAATGATTAAAGAGGCAATATTCTCCTTCGACAAAGTACCTAGTCTTAAAGGGAATCGCTCAGAATTATACAAGTCTACATCGTTAAATTAAAACATGAGGTAAGAAAATACTGAATTATATTAAATTATACCAGGTTATGCAAAATAATTATAAATATAATTTTGACACGCACAGAAAGCCAACAAATGGGAGAACATTTAAATAACTGTATCAGTGAAGCTTCAGCTAAAGTCACCCCGGATATGCTATAAAATGTTCTCTCCACATTCTCAATTTTCTCTTCATATATCACGCTCTTTATGTAACACCAAAAGCAAAGATCAAGGGATATTAAATCTGGAGACCTGGCCGGCCATTCTACTGGTCCACGCCGACCAATCCAATGTCCAGGGATTGTTCGTCCAGCCTGCTACAACATTTCTGTGGCTTAACCTACCAGATTGCAGAATGATATCAATTCTTTCCTCTTTCGATAATGCCATCACGAAAATAAAGAAATTTGTTATAGTAAAACTTCAAATAATCACAACAATGCATTGAAACTGCCATATGTAAAGCAGAAAACGTTAATCACCAGAATTGCATAAAAATATATTTTCCAAATCGTCCTTAGTACTGTACCAAGTTACAAAATATTTGTAGAAAACGATTAGAGATATCTCAAAACGGATTACCATTGATCCTTTTTTTTTTTTTTTTTTAGAAAATTGCACATGCTTTTGAGTATACATGACCTCCTTTCCACATAAAATTTCGAAGTTCCATTCAAAATGACGGCTTTTGAGATAACTGAGGGCTAGAATCGAATGTGTCATTGGTAGAGCATTTGGTCTTACAAATACTGGTAACGCCTATAAAGGATTCCACGTTAAGAAAAAAACACTGGTTTTATGGGCCTTGCCTAAAACGTTGTACAAGCTATGTGGTAGGCAGGCGTTTCTATGGCAAATGGTCATTTGATGGAATAGTCCCATATGCTCAATGCTATTTTCTTAACGTGAAATCCGCTATATAGTAATAAAAAGATATTTATGTGGTTCCAGACTTTTGATGCACCCTGTATAATAGAGGAAAAGTTAAAAAAAACGAGACGAAATAGAAATTTTTCTATTTCCGACATTCTGTTAAAGCACTTAATATTGATGGTTAAGAATTGGTACCTCGCATCTGCAAAAATGGCCATTTAGGCTAACTACAATAGCCTATCATTATGTTGACAGAATTGGTCAGTTATTAATATTTTGTTCTCGAATATAAAATCTTGCAAGACAGAAAAATATACTGTATAAAAGATTTATCTATTTTGAGAAAAAAATTAATTTAGAACGGTTTTTTGAATTGCCTACAAATTTACAGATACGAAATATAACTTCTTAGCCATCAATATGTGCCATATCCACAATCGGCACTTAAATTAAATAACAAATTGAAGTGATTTACAATATTAATTTGTTTCGTGAGTGAAAATTAGTTACAATAAATATTTACATCTCGTTGTTAGGTCACTACGTAGCTTCCCTTCTCTCGATGTTAATCTAATGTTTATTCAGGCAGTTAAGTTTTGATCCTTGAAACTTACATAGGCCTTATGTATGATTTTGTGGTATTTGATAATAGCTGAAGTATTAGTTCACATGCCAGAGGATGAAGAGATAGAAGAGACGTGGAGAATAAGTTGTGCTGATTTAAAACAGGAAAAGTCTAAGAAGAGGTACAAGAATGTGTATAGCACCTTCGTAAAATGATCAGACGACAAAAATTAATAATACTTTGACGCAGCGATGTCAAGGTCAAGAGCACGTAGACGGTTCTGCGTGCTATCAAGCGCTAACTGGTTGCAATGAATCTATTCTGTGGGCAGCAGCAGAGAATAAAAAGGGGTGAGCAAAGTAAACTCTATTGACCTGTTACTGCAAGATGAGTTAAACTGTTTTTAAATATCAGATAACATGTTACATTCATACAAGACAACAAGAAATCATAACAGGTTTTTTAGTGTGTACCTTTCTAATAATTGCAATGAATTATAAAATACATAGCTTCTCATTAACTTATATAGTTTCAGTTAATAGCTAGAATATAATTAATTTTTATATAACTGTGTATCTAATAATCCAAGTAGTATAAAAACATTGTTTTTCTCCTTTAAACTTACCAATACGAAAGTGAAATAAATTGCAGGACATTGTGCATATGGAAAAATGAAATAATGGGCCTGCAAAGAATAATAAACACAGTATATTTTCTTTATTTATTTTATTGGGCTATTTTACGACGCTGTATCAACACCTAGGTTATTTAACGTCTGAATAAAAGTGAAATGAGTCCGGGGTCCAGCACCGAAAGTTACCCACCATGTGCTTGTATTGGGTTGGGTTGGTTTTGTGAGGTCCATAAGTGCTCAAATACGTGCTTACTGCCAAATATATAAATAATTTGCGCTGCAAATATTCGTACTCTGGATAAATATCCGGCAAAGCGACTTCCAACTTGGCCCTGTTCACAGAATTTTTCCTGGCTTAACCTAAGGACATCACAATGGTAAGGAACATTGTCAAACTGAAAATCTATGGACGACGTATCTTGACAATTTTTAGGCAGAATTCGTAACAAGTCTACGCTATAAGCATCATACTCTTTTTGTACTTAATTCTGTAAACTTAAATGCAATGCAGGGAGGAAGAATCTCTACAATACATTAAACATATATTTATTACTATTTAATGTCAATAAAACAACAAAATTTCAATACATCATTATGTACATCAATTAATAATTTCAGGCGTTTCACATTGCTTCTCTTTGTAACTAAATCCTTTCCATATATCGGACAAAGAACGTTATCTCCTCTTTCACTCATAAGAAGTCAAGAGTCCCGTCAGCCTCAATGAGACACGCTTGCGCTTTCGTTGACATCACTGCGTTTGACGCTATATAAAAGATGGAAAATACTGCTCCAGTAACTGCACAAATTATAGGCCTACTATGTCGTTCTTATTAAATAAAATAATGTTCCCTTTGTGATCACTTCACTTACCACACCAGTGAGGTAAGTAATCATCACAGCACTGTATTTTTTGTTTGTAAAGCAACTAGACAACTTGTGGTATTGGCAACTTACGAGGCATGTAAACAAATCGATAAGAACGAGGAAAGAGTATAATGCAATAATATTATTACTATAGACAACATAAAGGAATATGAGAAGTATAAAAAGAAGAAGACTTCATTTAACCCAAAATATGCTTGTCAATGTCAACGAACGAGTATTGTTTGAGTGTTTACTTCCACTGGGAAGTGGAATACTTAAATGTAATAGCAAGACCGAGGAAACTCATGCAATTGCATTTTTTTATTGACGTGACGTATTAAACACAAAAGTGTATCTTTGCCGATTATGGTTTTTACGTGGGAGTGAAGCCAAGTTTATTTTACATAAATCCATATTTGGAGGACCTACCTTTTTCTTGTGTGCCCGATTTATTTTCCAATTTCAAAAATGTATTTGATAAAAATATAAATAATTTCCCAGAAAAATTAAAAATTATGTAAGGAAAAAAATCAATAATTAACTACTGTTCAGGAGTGAAATTGTTGCGACGACAATGTATAAGTTGAGCCGCTTTCTACTTTAACGTCTTTAACATAAAACTAGCTCTGTATTATCGACGCGCTTTCCTCATTAAACATCAGCAAGTCCTCGATTTGTCGACAATGATTTAGTTCGTCTGCTCTAATAGCAATCCGACATTTGACCATCATCCTAGATCATATATACCCAGATTGTTTGGCGTTATGTTTTCACGATAACAACTTTTGTCAGGTTTACTATGCTGCCATCTAGTTGTTACATTTGGAGTCACGTCATAACTCCCATTTGAATTGCATTAGCGACTGTACTGCCATCTCGTTTTCATTTACGGCGGACGGGTGGCGATCCTGGCGGTTGTTCTCTTCAAAGTGCAACCGATTTTAACATAGGAATGTGCAATCTATATGTGATCGGGGCCATCATTAATATATTCTTTCAGTCTTGCAGCTCAATAATAATATTTTTTCTTGTAAGTGTAATATTGCAGGAGCCAGGGCGAAAATACGCGTCACCTAGAATCAAAAGTGAATGTATGACAATGAGGTCATGTACAGTGTTGCCAACACGGTGGTATTCCCACTAAATCTAGTTTTTTTCTCTCTAGTTCGTTGGGGAACAATTATTGAACGGTAGGCAGTGGGAAATCTAGTTTTTTTCGCGCTCAGGTCAGTGGGAAATTGTTCTTTAAACAACTAAACTCGAATTTGTCCTGTGTTAGCATTCCTCTCGTCTGCAGTCAAGGGGAAGCCCCGAATCATACATAACACATGGAGGCACCATACCATGTTTTAAGAGTGGTTTTTGGTGTGAAGTTTTTCAGTATAAAGTTGCTTCACATAATTATGATCTCACTCAAAGAATTAGACGAGTTCGCACTTTTTATGCTGTCTTCCCTGGTCAAATGTAAAAGTAGAAAAGCTATTTAGCCAAATGAATATAATTAAAACCAAAATTATAAATAGAATGGGGACAAAGGTATCACGGCCAATTTTGACACTTAAGGCTGCATTGAGACGGCGTGGTAAATGTTGCCATGATTTTAACTTGCCTCAACATATTCTTTTAAAATGGAACAATGGAAACATACACAGCAGAAACATTAGGTGCTTCATCTTCCAGAACTACGGCTGAAATTGAAGAAGAAGAAGAAGAAGAAGAAGAAGAAGAAGAAGAAGACGATGATAGTGATAATGTAGAAATTCTTGTTTTGTACTTTTGGTAAGTGTTTAATAAATTTTATATCATATTATTAGCATTATTACTATTTTTCAAATATGTAATTCATTTCATTTCGTGTTCTACCCAAGGGCAGATCTTTCACTGCAAACCCAGCTTATCTCCAATCTCTCCTGCTTTCTGCTTCCCTCTTTGTCTCCTCCTATGACCCATATCTTAATGGGTTCTATAATCTGATATCTTTTTCTGCCCCGAACTCTTTACCCGTTCACCATTCCTTCCACTGCATCCTTTGGCAGGCAGTTTCTTCTCAGCCAGTGACCCAATCAATTTCTTTTCCTATTCCTGATCAGTTTCAGCATCATTCTTTCTTCAAACACTCTTTACAACACAGCTTCACTTCTTATTCTCTCTGACCACTTCACACACTCCATTCTTCTCCAAATCCACATTTCAAATGCTTCTATTCGCTTCTCTTCACTTCGTGTAATGTCCACGTTTCTGCTTCATACAATGTCACACTCCATACAAAGCACTTCCTAGAGAGAGGAGTGATAGGAGGAGGTAGGATAATAAAATGCATAAAAATTGCTGATGATATGGCGCTGTTAGCAGAAGAAGAGATGATACTAAGTGATGTGCTACAGGAGCTAAATACAGCTGTGAACAGTATGGGATGAAGATAAATGCGAACAAGACGAAGACCATGATCATAGGAACAAAAATATGGAAGGTAAACTTGCGAATTCTAAATGAGGTAGTAGAGCAAGTCGACAGCTTCATATACTTAGAATGTACTATAAGCAGTAATATGAGCTGCAGCCAGGAAGTGAAAAGGAGGATAACAATGGCAAAGAAAGCTTTTAATAGAAAAAGGAGTATCATCTGCGAACCTCTGGAAAAAGAACTAAGGAAGAGACTAATGAAGTGTTTTATATGGAGTGTGACATTGTATGGAGCAGAACGTGGACATTACGACGAAGTGTAAGGAAATGAATTAAGAAAGCAACTATTGTTACATCATAAACAAAAGATATGTGCTTATGTGTGCTGTATAGCTTCAGCAGATTTCGAGAAAATAATATCTGATGATAGGCAGGTTGCGCACCAATATCACCTTAAAAGCATAATGCGATAAGAGTTTTGGTATGCAATATTAGTTACAGTTAAAACATATACAGCATCTAGGTAACTTTGCTTTATAGTGTAATACTGTTTTGATCAATTTATTGATTACTTTTATATGGCTAAAGATACCATCAATCCAACATACTATGTCACACTCAATCTCTTTCCTTGGGATATCAATTTCTTTATGAATAATGTGTTTCATTCACTTAGTACAGTATAGTTGTGCTACTATGGAATTTATACGAATATTCCTTCTTAAATCTTTGTTGTGTTGTTAACGTTTAAAACAAAACTGCAATATTAATAAATTGATGTAAATACTTTTGTTTTGCAAACAATATAGATACTATCAAAGAGAAAGAAGCCATATAAAAATAACGACATAAAATTTCAAGTTCCTTTTCAAGTTTGTGCACCATTGTCTTCTTAATCAGACTGCTTATTCATATACATAATCCTTCCTCCTTCCATACCTAGCGCTTGATGCCCGCGTACGACGCCATGGTCAGAAAAATGCGCTTGCTTTCACATCACTGTTGTATGCCATCATTGAGATATGTTTTGTTATGAATTAAAAAATTGTTAAGTCCATTACAACTACTTTTTATAATGTTCGAATATTTTTCACATTCACTGTAACAATAATGATACAGCCAGAGCGATATAAATGTAGTCGTCGCTATGTTTCTGTAATATATAAATTAATTACCTTATTATTGTTTCTAGGACTATTCGGAATTTTTAACAGCGTTATAATAAATGAGGAATTTCCTGAAATAAATATTGTCATTATTATCGAAACCTTACGCAACGTAATAAATAGGGTAACATTATTACTATATTTATACTGGCTGTTATTTACGTGACTAGTCATATTATTTTACAGTATCACAATAGCATAATTTTGTAGTTTGGACAGTAACGCCACACGCAAACAAATACACAATAGCTATTATTGTGTTTGGTGACGTGTGACATACATACAGTATAGAACAGTGTGTGTATATATATTATTAAACTGACCTTTGAAATGGGCTTAAAATTTAAAATATATCAATAAAACTTAATGCATTATGTTTGATGATTTAAACACGAACACAGTGACATGAATAAAGTTAATTTACATACACCTGTTACTTACATAAAAATTTAAAACTGCATATTAAGTAAAATTCATGTAACACTGTTGCTGGTACACTTAACCCACTGACAGAGGGTAGTTATGTTTAGATTCATAGTAAACAAGCATGCAGTGCGCACAGGGTTGTCTTTCAGTGGAGGTTACTTGCTATTAGTCTGTCATTCAGAATTGTGTACAATGGAGCGTCGTAAGGAGCTCAGTTCCGATTTAAAGATAGTTATTGTTCGCCTGACTCTGAAAGGCTATTCCTATAGAAAAATAGGTAAAGTTGTGCATAAAAACATTCTACGGTACAACACATTGTAGAAAAGTTTCGAAATCACGGAACTTGGAATAACTTGGCAAGAAAAACCAAGCAAAAATTGCTAAATGCACGTGACGAGAGATTTATAGTTAATCAAGTTGTCAAATATCCAAGAATAAGTTTTCCACAAATTCGATTCAAAATTGAAAAGTCTTCTAACACGAAGATCAGTAATCAAACTATTAAGATTCATAGTTAATCAAGTTGTCAAATATCCAAGAATAAGTGTTCCACAAATTCGGTTCATGATTGAAGATTCTCCAAACACGGAGATCAGTAATCAAACTATTAAGATTCACAGTTAATCAAGTTGTCAAATATCCAAGAATAAGTGTTCCACAAATTCGATTCATAATTAAAAAGTCTTCAAACACGAAGATCAGTAATCAAACTATTAAGATTCATAGTTAATCAAGTTGTCAAATATCCAAGAATACGTGTTCCACAAATTCGATTCATGATTGAAAAGTCTTCAAACACGAAGATCAGTAATCAAATTATTAAGATTCATAGTTAATCAAGTTGCCAAATATCCAAGAATACGTGTTCCACAAATTAGAGTCATGACTGAAGAGTCTTCAAACACAAAGATCAGTAATCAAACTATTAAGATTCATAGTTAATCAAGTTGTCAAATATCCAAGAATACGTGTTCCACAAATTACAGCCATGACTGAAGAGTCTTCAAACACGAAGCTCAGTAATCAAACTATTAAGATTCATAGTTAATCAAGTTGTCAAATATCCCAGAATAAGTGTTCCACAAATTCGATTCATGATTGAAAAGTCTTCAAACATGAAGATTAGTAATCAAACTATTAAGATTCATAGTTAATCAAGTTGTCAAATATCCCAGAATGAGTGTTCCACAAATTTGAGTCAGGATTTAAGACTCTGCAAACACGAAAATCACTAATAAAACTATTAAGATTCATAGTTAATCAACTTGTCAAATATCCCAGAATACGTGTTCCACAAATTCTATTCATGATTGAAGAGTTTTCAAACACGAAGATCAGTAATCAAACTATTAAGATTCACAGTTAATCAAGTTGTCAAATATCCAAGAATAAGTGTTCCACAAATTCGATTCATAATTGAAAAGTCTTCAAACCCGAAGATCAGTAATCAAACTATTAAGATTCATAGTTAATCAAGTTGTCAAATATCCAAGAATACGTGTTCCACAAATTACAGTCATGACTGAAGAGTCTTCAAACACGAAGATCAGTAATCAAACTATTAAGATTCATAGTTAATCAAGTTATCAAATATGCAAGAATAAGTGTTCCACAAATTCGAGTAATGATTGAAAAGTTTTCAAACACGAAGCTCAGTAATCAAACTACTAAGATTCAAGGATAATCAAGTTGTCAAATATCCAAGAATAAGTGTTCCACAAATTCGAGTCATGATTGAAAAGTCTTCAAACACGAAGCTCAGTAATCAAACTAATTAAGATTCAAGGTTAATCAAGTTGTCAAATATCCAAGAATAAGTGTTCCACAAATTCGATTCATGACTGAAGAGTCTCCAAACACGGAGATCAGTAATCAAACTATCCGTATTGTGTTTTGGAAAAATTGTTACACCATGGCAGAGGACCACGAAAGAGGCAGTAAATTAGTGAGACAAATCAAACTCGAAGATTGGACTTCGATAAAGAACATGTTGGTAAAGATGAGGAATTTTGGAACAGGATGATTTGGTCAGATGAGACGTGATAAGTCTTTATGGTTCCGATGGCATTTATAGAATATGGAGAATGCTCAACACAGATAACGACAGAAACAACATATTACCTACAATGAAACACGGGGTGGACGCATATTATTGTGAGGATGTATGTGTGCAAATGGTATGGGGAATATTGAGTTCAAAGGTGGAATTATGGATAAGTATGTGTACAATAACACTTTAAAGTCAAATGTTGGGCACAGTGCACAAAAAATGGGGATGCCACGTATGTATATGTTCCACCAAGACAATGACAGTAAACGACAGGAGTTCAGAATTGTATGCTCAAATCAATAAGGATCGACTCATAAAGAACATATCCTAACAACTGCGAACACATCCTCAATCACCACACTTAAACCCTATCATACATTCGTTGGAAATTTTGAAAAAGAGTGTGAGAGAGCAGAAGTGTACAACCAGAGGATTTCAAACGTGAAGTGAGAGAAAAATGGGCTAAAATCTAACCAGAACAATGTAAAAACTTGGCAAAATGAATGAGAAGGAGATGGCAAGCAGTAATAAATTCGAAAAGATACTCATTGTTTTTCAAAATTGTAAATAATGAAAGTGTACAAACAAGACTATTACATAGAAATTGGACATGTTTTTGTTTATTATGTTTTGTTTCATGTATTCAGAATTTTATACTTAATTATTTTACTTTAATGTATTCAAAAGTTCATGTGTAATAGTTCTCTCATTTGAAAAGAGATTAAATTATATATTTTCATAAGATAAATTAGCGTTTTATTTGTAAAATAGAACTGTACAAACAACACTGTTATATACTGAATGTTGAATTAATTCCCGAACAAGAATCGATGCAGAAAAAACATTATTATGTGCTTTTATACTGTAAAGACATAGAAATGGTAACTTTCAAAACAGTCATATTTTATGAAGAATTTGTGGGAAAAACAGTATACATTATATAGCAGTAATTTATTTTATAATTTGTAGAGAAATGAAGTATTCATTCATTACACTAGTCATGGGTCATAAAATATTTTCAAAGCAGCTGTAACATATCAGTCATATAATCGCAATATATAACCAGTGTGCTAGTTTATAAAGTTGTGGTTTATTCAAAAAAAGCTTACATTTCTATCCGTGCTTCAAGGAAGGCTGTTCCAGTAAGTTATTCCTCATTTACTTACCACAATATTTATATATACCTATTTAAATACGCAGAATTTATAACATAAACTCTATGTGCAAATACCGAAGTAATCTTATTCTATTCTTGATGAAAAAGTCTTACAATATGCACACCTATGCCAAGTAAAGAAAAGATTCGATATTTCAGGTACCAATTGCCACAGTTTCCAAGTGTCTAGAGTGGTTGCTCAAGGAGTACGCCAGTGGATGGACGCACAAATAATCTATCTGATCTGAAGTTTTAAATATGTAAGTGGGAAAAAGGCAAGCAAACGTTTTTCATTCTCGATTACACAATTTAACACTTGTATGTCACTTTAAATACCAGTTATTTTGCATGGTTGTGAAACTTTGACTTTCACTTTGAGAGAGGAACAGAGATTAAATGTGTTTGAGAATACGGTTCTTCGAAAAATATATGGGGCTAAAGGCTGGTTCACAATAAACCGGGAATGAAAACGGCAACGAGAATGAGAACGGAAATATTGTTAAAATAAATGTTTTTAAAGATGAGCATTCACAAGTAAGTATTGTGAACGCTCATATTTAAATACACGTATTTTAACATTATTTCCGTTCTCGTTCTTGTTGTCGTTTCAGTTCTCGGTTTGTTGTGAACCGGCCTTAAGAGGGATAAGTAACAGGAGAATGGAGAAAGTTACACAACGCAGAACTGTACGCATTGTATTCTTCACCTGACATAATTAGGAACATTAAATCCAGACGTTTGAGATGGGTAGGGCATACTTTAACATCCAAACCCAAAGTAGGTTTAACTTTAATAAAAACCGTTTTTCACAGTAAGAGGATTCCACTGAGAACAGAATCCGGAACTTCCTTCAAGGGGATTCCCTCATTCGATTTACTCCAGAGAATTTACCTGATTACCTCTGCTACAATGCGGGTGCAGAGTCCTGGAGTTCCTCTCCCCTGATTTGCTGGAGTTAGAGTGGGGTCAACTTATAAGAGGGAAGAGTTTGAAGCCAACCTTCATACTTCAAGTAATAGCGAGGATCATTTAGAGAGATGCGACAGCCCGCTAAAATAGCTGTCTCTAGTTGACGTTATGTTTCAGTACTTATATACTGGCTCCAGAATACTCGAAATTTTTTTCGACAAATTCAATAAAGGATTTTTTGCACATAAATTCAAACGAGTTAATAGCGTGTCACAAATTAACAAAAGAAAATTTTGATTTGTGGATACTATTGAGAAATTTACAATAATATGAAATTAAGTTTTACTTTGCACCATTTAATAAACTTAAACAACTACATAAACGTGAATAAAATTTATAAACACAGATTTAATAGCTGTTTATATAGGTTTTATCATGTGAATAACCATCATAGTTCACTGTTACTATAACAATAGTTATTTCTGTTATTTGTATTGATCCAAATATACACTATTCATGATTGGCTACTACTTTGTAAAATCTAAGAATTTTTGGTTCATTTTTCAACTAAATATTAAGCAAATAATAATCACTTTAGGCATTTTAATAAATGGATAAACACCTACTTAAATTATTTGCACATTATGAAATAATATGAAATTAAGAATAATAAAAATGATTAGAATTTATTAACAAAGGAAGATTTTATACCACTTGCAGTATTATTAGAATACTTAAAATACTTTTTCAGGTGGGTTTTACCCGAAAGAACCCACAGGGTTTTTAAACCCTAGTTTTTAACTGGACGAAGCACGTGCATCTAGCAAGCGAAGAACTTGAACGGTGGCTCACACTACTCTTGTTTCGTAAAGTGGGACAGAACAAAACATGAATCACTTTAACAATTGGACGGAGTTACGCAATAACAGTCCAACCGACAAAAACATATTTTCGAAATATTCACCGTTGAAGTAAGTTTCGTTATTAATTAAATATTTTATGCACGAAATATTGTAACATTCATTCTATTACAAAAAAATTAGCACTAATAATAATGAAAAAGACTAACCGATTTTCAATAACAGACCGGCAGTTGAATTAATATTGCAAAGCAATTAAATTAATTAATTTTATTCACTAAACGAATTTTGCTTATAAATTTCGTCAGAGTACAGATATCGCATTCCTAATTTTTTCCGAGTTGAATAATTCAGCCAACAACAGATGTGAGCAAATATCTCACTTTTTTTTCAAAATGTCGGTTGGTCTATTGTTGCTTATCTCCATCCAGTTACACTAATATTTACAATTTACATTATTTACACTATGTACACTAGAACTCGCTATTTTTACACTATAATAAAGAATGTAGGGCTACACTGATCAAACATTATTTACACTACTAAGCTTATGTATGTTTTATGTATTGTAATGCAAGGTATTTTACTTCATAGTAATATGGCCTACTTTTGTTTGTTGTAAATTGTGTACAAAAGTATATAGATAATGTTTAATCAATGTAATTCTTCATTCTTTATAATAGCATAAACAGTGAATATAGCGTATTTTAGTGTATACAGTGTAAAGGGCTGTTAGATATTGACTACTTTCAGAATCCGATTGTCACAAAGACTGCTTTTCGTCTCTCCGTAGAATATGATCTTTCTTTAAACATTATTTTTGTAGAATATTTATTTTTAATATTATCAGTTTTCCTTCATTATGTTAATCATTCCTTCTATTAAAATTGTCTTATTTAACACTAAACTGTAATAGTTCAACACTTAGAATAATATGTAACTAAACACATCTACATTTTATTATTGTTATTATTATCATTATCATTATCATTATTATTATTATTGACATCATCGTCCTTCCTTGCAGGTATTAGGCCTAGTGGCCTGTTACGGTCTCCGTCCATCTTTTCAGGGGGCGTCCCAAAGATCGTCTTTCATGTGGTATATAGCGGAGAATTTGTCTTGGGAGTCTGGAACAGTCCATCCTATTAACATGGTTAAGCCATTTTTGTCTATAGTGGTTGAGATGTTCATAAATAGGTGTAATTTTCAATTCCTTTGTAATTATTTCATTCCTTTTGTGGTCAAGCAAGCTGTAGCCGGCAGTCCACCTTAGAAATCTCATTTCCGCAGTTGTTAGGCGTTGAATACCTGAGTTTCGGACAGTCCAGGCCCCCACTACCATACATGAGGACAGGCATTGCTAGAACTTTATATGCTTTTAACCTGGTGTGTTTTTTTGGTTTTCGTGGTTGTGAAAACCTGGTTGATGGTTCTTAAGGCTCCATTAAAATGTTTTCAGATATATCACTAACAGGTAAATATGTGAAATTATAACCTAACAGTCTTACTAATAAACAGTGTATAGTTTTTATACGAGACTTATGCAGAGTTGAGTCAGAAAACGTTACTAATAAACCGTGAATAAGCTATGGACGTATAAACAGGCTGTAACTATACAATGGGAATTGCTTTGCAGTAGTTATACACACGAAACCCCTTGTTTAAGCGTTGTATATACAGAAAAAAAAGGCCGCCCACCTAACAGCTGTTCGTATCGACTGTCATTTTATGATGATGGTTACCTTGTAACCACAGAAGAACAAACCAAAGATCATACAATTATTAGAATAATATTGCTGTAGCTTGTACTCTTTGACCAAAATGTAGTGTGGTAATCGTTTAGAGCCAGTTATACTATCGATATTTAACACACCACACTAGAGCGCTCTACCGGATGCAATAGAGGACCTCAGATATTCTATTACCTTTCATAACGAAGTAATGACGAAATTATGACGTAGGTGTGTAACAGTTACACTGTTATACACGACATATGTAGTCATTATTAGTAAGGAATTCACACACGACATATAAACAAGCTACTCATTGTATAAGACAGTTAAACGTCTGTATATAGGATTTTTATTAGTAAGACCGTAAATATTTAAATTAGTTTACCTGTTCTAACGTATGGGTTCCAATGCAAATTTTATATTATTATTATTATTATTATTATTATTATTATTATTATTATTATTATTATTATTATTGCCCTATTATTTTCTGTATTGATGTTACTTATAGCCTATTTGATATGTATTTTTATGCTTGATGAGTGAAAGAGATGGCCTTATAACCTTAACTCTGCCATTACCAGTACAAAGAAACAAATGAGCAAATAAATTAAATTGTAGGAAGGTCATCATAGCATCAATATTTACTTACTTCTTACAAATGGCTTTTAAGGAACCCGCAGATTCATTGCCTCCCTCACATAAGCCCGCCATCGGTCCCTATCCTATGCAAGATTAATCCAGTCTCTATCATCATATCCCACCTCCCTCAAAAATCCATTTTAATATTATCCTCCCATCTACGTTTCTATCTCCCCAAAGGTCTTTTTATTTATCAGTAGTACAGACTTCGAGCTTTACTTCTGAATTATGAATCTAACGTTAACTGCGGCACGAACAAGATGTGAGTGTTCCCTGATGGTTCCTGTGCCACGCGTCAAATAATGACGTGACGCCAATATAGTGTATTAACAACTAATGTTATCTCTGTACGCAATGAAGCAGAATACAGTCCCTACTAATAATATGTTACACTCGTTAAGTTAACAATAATTTGTGTTCGTTGTATCATAGCCATAATCAAATTGCACAATACATCCATCTAAGTAGAACACATCACTATCTGCGATCACAAATACAGCTAGGCCTAATTAAAAACAGATATGAAAATTCTAAACACTGAACTGTAAAGTCAGAAACTAAACATACCGGTACTAGTACAATACATAGACTCACAAAAACACATCCTCAACACTCAACTCATCCTGTTTGTGGTAGAGGAAGTGTCACAAATACGAAACAGGGATATAAATATGAAATAGTGTGATATACGACCTAACACGTGTTGTATTCTAGCGGAATTCTTCCAAATTACTACGTGCTATTACCACAGTCTGATATATACAGTCACGAAGCTTGAGTTTATGAGGGTACTATGAACAATAGACTGTGCAGGTGCTCTTTCACATTGTCTGTAATGAGGCGATAGTAGCGATCCTAGTAGTTAGCAACTATCTTATGGATGCATATTTACTGCGTATTGAGTTTCCTGACTGTGTGTGTGTATATATATATATATATATATATATATATATATATATATATATATATACTTTATTTTATTTCATGGAGTGCAGTTTCATAGAAAGGACTTTGCCGACAGACCTTCTACTGCCCCCCCCCTACTAATTGGTTGTCATAAATAAATGTCTTCCTTACTGTGACGGAAATCTTGTCTTCTCCTGTTAGTAACCAATCACAACCCTTGTTCAGAAGAATTGACAGGCTCCCGTCAAATCCACGTGGAGGCAGAGTTGTCGCATCTTTTCCGAATTCCAAGAATCCCGTCAGTTTCGCTGTCTCATTTCGAGGGTCACTAGGACTGTGGCAACTATGCAATGTTGGGACGAGGGGACAGGATGGAATTGTCAAAAGTGCTTGTATAGGAAGTCATAAATCTGTAAGTGGGTGTTTAAAGTAGCCACCGAACTGCACTCCTTGATATAAAATGGAGTATACTAGACTGATAATACTCTCTTTCGCGGGACTGTGTTAGTTTGCAGTTACAAACTGGTTCAAACATGTATCATTATTGCGTTTTCGAGGAAAATGAAAATTTTGGCGGTAAGTTATTTTCTTGAATATATATTTTCTTATTTTTCAATGTTAAATACTAGTATTAAATCATATATTACATTCTTAAAGATAAATCATCTACGTTTATAGAAATGTAAATATGTTTAATTTATTTCGTTTTAAAATTATTATGATATATTTTGAGGTTGACTTACATCAGTGTGGCACAAATATGAAATATTATTATTATTAGTATTTCATCATTATATCCCAGTTTTCTGTTTCGTTACTAGTGTTGGCACCTGTAAGAGTAGGGAAAACCTGGAATGAAAAGGCAATGCAAGAAACCATAAAACAATTTCTTGAAAAGACGTCAGAGACTACTGTCCTGGATTCAGTATTACGGTTGGGGAAAACAAACTTCTAATGAAGGTGCTGGATGCTTGTTCTGTGCTTTTCTTAGTAGAGTCCAATTTGACTTTGCAATTTCGTTAATCTTGAAATTTGTCAGTAGTATTCGATATTTGTACCTCCATTTTCATGAAGGAAATGTTTTAGATTTTGAGGAAATTATTATTATTATTATTATTATTATTATTATTATTATTATTTTACATTTTATAACATCTTCCGAATTTCTATGTCCGGTGTATTATTCACAATGACATTCAGCAATAATCAGAACGATACTTCACGTTCAGTATTCAAACATGTAGGTTCCGAAACCAAAAAAACAAACAAACAAACAAAATTGTATTCCATATTTGTACCTCTTCCTCTAGTATTTATTTCCTCCTTATATCCATCCTTACCTATCCTAAAAATTACATAAGAAGAATAATGAAATATTATGTAATGCAATTGATTTTATAAACTGCTACCCCACTTTTTATTACACATCAGGAATGAACTGAGATTTCTGTGGAGTTCTCATTCATTCCACTTTCTCCTTCTATAGTAGTCTTACCAACACCAATAATATTTATTACTCAAATTTGTTTCTCTTACTACTTCCAGATGGGTTTATAAATAAAATATGAAGACGAGCCACGTATTCCTCAAGCTGGTTATATCTTTCACATCAGCTAATGCGGCACGCATTTTGGGAATCTTTCCTTTGCCTTCATTCAGCCATCAAATTGTTTATAGAATTATGATGAAAGAATTGCACTCTCGTGGACATCATGTGGTTGTCGTCACAACTCATCCCATGCGAAACTCAAGTCTCGAGAACTACACCGAAATAGATACATCCGATACAGTTCCCTTGTGGTCAAAGAACTTCGAATCTAGTACAGTCAAAGATGAAGACACACATCAGAAGAAGTTCACTCGTATTTTAATGGAAGCTACTGAAATGATGTGTACAATTATGTATAAGAATCAAACTCTTCAGACAATACTCTTGGAGCACAGTTTTGATTTGGTAATTATAGAATGGCATTCAACACCTTGCGCATATGGGTATGGTTACTTTCTATCCAGCCCTATGGTTGGCATCTCTTCAACTGGCACTCTAGACAATGGCCACGATTGTGTTGGAAATCCTACACATCCGGCTTATATACCTAGTGTATTTCTATCCCATACTGATCATAAAACCTTTTGGGAAAGAGTTTCCAGTGTTTGGTATTTTATGTGGTACAGATGGTTGTGGCATACCACAGTATTACCAAGACATGATGCCATTGCAAGGCAGCAGTTTGGAGACTCCATGCCATACATCGGAGATATTGAGAAGAATTTGAGTTTGCTGATACTGACTCTCGACTCCTTATCTCTGTACAACCGACCAAACGTCCCAGCTGTCGTCGATGTAAGTGGATTGCATCTGCAGCAACCAAAACCTCTACCACAGGTTAGTCGAGTATATTTCACTTACCATGTTTTAAACATTTATAGTACACATATAATTTTGTACATCTTGATTACACAACTTTTAACACTGTATCACTTCGGAATATGTATGATAAAACTTTCTTGTGTTAAATTCTAACGTACCTTGTTTACATGTTTCGACCTGTTTATGAGTCATCCTCAGAACTGGTTGTTGTTGGTCTTGGAGCCTCTTGTTTTGTTTCCTGCGAGGGTGTGTTCGTGTGGTATAATGTAGAGTCAAAGAGTGTCAACTCAATTTCAGAACACACACACTCTGACTTTACATTATACCACACGAACAGTCCCTCACAGGAAACAAAACAAGAGGCGCCAATAACAACAACGACCAGTTCTGAGGATGACCCATAAATAGGTCGAAACATGTAAACAAGATACGTTACAATTTAACACAAAGTCGTATCATACATATTCCGAAATATAGTTTGTAATTACATACTCAGAGATACAATATTAAAAACTGTAGAGGAATATAAAAATGTGAATAACATCCATCTTCATATCATCACATATGAAGATAAGGTTCATGTGACTTTCTCCAGTACCAAACATTTCAACCTTCACCTTCACATGTTACATATTCAACTATCTGTAAATTTGTTTGACGTACTGTTCTTATTACAAACTGTGTGAATAAATCTTCGAAACAATTCTTGTTTCTTATATTTTCTTATTAGGTGGACATATTATATCACTTCTATTAATTTAAATATCCAAAATATTCAGGACGAAATTATGTCAAGACCGGGTACGAAGACAAATAATAAAAGAAGAGCAAGCTGTGCAAAATATGTAATGTAATACGAATATTGAAGCTATAGCTAAATAAACTACGATAACATAATAATTTTATTTTATTTGGAAAAAGGATAGTTTAAGAAGTTTAACTACTGCATTTCTTTTGCTATATATCATATACGAAGTAATATGAAGTTCTTGCCTTTACTGGCAGTATGTTTACATATAAACAGTATCTGTGATATAATTATTAAATTTCAGGGTAGCCAATAAAATTTATTTCTATTCAAGCCGGTAGCCTATATGAAGAAGGTAAATCGCTAGGAACGTAACAATTTTATTCTGAGCTTCTCAACTTCATAACAAATTTCTTTTTCCCTTTATGGCTTACACTTCTAAAAATTTAACAATAATAATATTCTTGTCACAAATACGGTGGGACTCTAACTATATGCGGTTAAAACGACAACTCACCTAAATCTATGAAATCACAGGGCACTTTGCAAAGTAGATAAATAAAATTTCTAGACAATATTTTAACTTATGACAGATTTATCCATGATACTTTAAAGATTCTCTCTCTTCATGATCATCATTATCATCATCTTCAATAAGTAGTAGAACCAGATCACTCCAAAGTGATATTCCTAAGTCCTTACTGTATTTCAGTCAATTGATTAGGGTCTAATCGTCCCCATTTGGCACAATTCAAATTGTGGAGGTTACAACGGACTGTAGCCTTAGACACTTAAAGACTTGCTGACAATTATCACGGCTACTAACCTCATTATCTAGAATAGGTTGTCTTCCTGAGCAACGTTTCTCTGTAATGGTGAGATCTCTATTACTAATTCCCTTAAAACATTTCAATATCGTTTCAGTATTGAAGCACAATTGTCGTCTACTTCACATATTTATTCCGCTACTGATTTTACACTCGCGAATTGCGATTGTGTCCCCGCATATTTCCAACGAGGAACTGGAAATAATTTGTACTGCATATCGCAAACAGAAGATATTTCATAAAATGTTTGTTGAAAACTGTTTGAAATTGATCCAACAGATATTAAACAAATTCTCAATTGCCTAATAACTAAAATGAATACATATTTTATAGGAAAGTATTTTCAGACATTCTTGGTCAGTCTGTATGACTCTCAAGTCAAATGTCTTCATTGTTCTTTTGGCCTTCGTGCCGACGCGTCTCGAAGTTCTCTTGTAACATAATGAAATACTGAAGTTGGTAAAATGTGTGATGTTTCCAAGCACTCAAAACGTTATTTAGAATCTTGAGCGTCACTGAGTATATAATTCACTGGAAATTCTTTACCTAATTTTAGATTTATTAACAGGACCTAGTATAAACACCTGTCTCAAAACTACAGTTGTGTTTCTTCCAAACTTTGAGAATAATACCTGCTCAAAATTGAAATTCCACTCTGATATGAAATCGGTAGAAAATTTTGTATAAATTATACTGACAAAATATTAGTCAGTAACCAAATTATTCAAACTTTTTTTGTAATTTGGCATCGTAATCAATTTTGTGCTATCTGGAAGCATTTTCTACCCCATCTAGAGACCATAATGTAGCAATCATACCACTAAACTTAGTCTAATCTGTAGATTGACTGCCGACTGGTGAAAGTGACTATTAATGAGCCGAAAAAAAAACTAAAAAAACGACACCGAATTACTAATAAAACTTTAGTGCGATTTATAATCTATAATTGCCGACATACTACTAAGCTAAATAGACAAAGTGTGATTCTCACACCGTCTATATTACATCTTCAGTTGTTTGCTAATTTACAAGGTATTTAAAACGGTTGACTGAAACTGAAGAAGCTTATAGAGGATTTAAAGTACAACATTTTTCTAGTAGTGCCCTTTTGTCTTCCAAGTAATCCTGTCAGGACAAGCCCGTAACATCAAATACTACATTGCGGATGTAATCATAATTTGCGCCTGAACTCCCGTCACAAGGTATGAATAGGGAGTTATTCCAGAGCTGTTAAAACCGTTACACTTATCGCGTGTCAGTAGATTTAGATGCAACAGTCGGAACATCAGCACACTTCATTCTTGCTGTATGAAACTTACTAAATATCGCATATCCCGGGTGTTTGATCGGAAGAGGAGGACCGACTGAATGACCAGCCAGCTCCCCTGATTTGATGTCTCCGGACTGCTTCTTTAAGAGGCGTATCAAAAGCCTCGTGTATTCGAATCTGTGTAAGATTCAGAAATACTTTTAGACACGATAGTTGCAGCATCTGATGTGGTTCGGGGGGTACATGGGGTATTTGAGAGAGTGTCATGACTGAATTGAATGTGTTTGAACAACTTTTAGTGTAACACAAAATTAATTATTTAGTTCATGTAATCTTTACTTAAATTTACGTACAAATGATTATTGCTTCATTGGTATGTTATCCATTAAGCAGGTAATGTCTGACATTCACAGGCCAATACTGACTTGGAATTACTTCCTTGATCATCAGTTCCTATTGTAAAATTGTTGTACACCAAATCCTCTGTAAGTTCCTTCAGTTTGAGCACAATATTTTGAATCACCCAAAAGTGCGAATAAGTTAAAAGTACAAATCAGTGTTTCGAATAACCGGCAGGACCTGCAAGAATTCCTTGACGGAGCATCAGAAGGAGTTATCTACTTCAGTCTGGGAACTAACGTTAGAAGTGACGGAATGTCAGCCGAGAAGAAGCAGATATTCCTCGACGCGTTCTCAGAACTGCCGCAATTCACAGTTCTATGGAAGTGGGAAGGTGATGAGTTACCAGGGCGACCAAGCAATGTCAAGTTGGTCAAATGGCTTCCACAGCAGGATGTTCTAAGTATGTAAATATGCAAGGCGTTCAGAATATCAGAGAGACCACAGATATGACTAACCATTTAGCCAATTTTAAAATATAATAACCGTTTGCATGACTTATAAAAAACGAAACATTACTTAAGGAAATAATTCGTTATTTCCTGAAATAATGAGTAATGCCGAACTAAACGGTATGCAGTCGTCATTCTTCGTGTTTCATAAAGATTTGAGGGGTTACAAAACTTTATTACAAGTAAACTATTGAACTTAAGTTAATAAAAGCAGTCCAGAACGAACAAGCAACTCAAACAGTTTGTGTTTGTATATTTTGTTAAGCCAAGATTTCAAATTCCTGCCGCTAGGCCGTTTTGTTTTGTACAAATGAATCTCGTAATTCTTATTGTTGTGAAATGGTTGCTACACGGGTGGAAAAATCATTCTGCTTTTTGGGATTTCACACTACTAAGTCAGTGATTACCGCCCTACGTGCATTACATATAAAATTCGAAAAGAACCCATCTAGCGAAAATTAAATTTACTAATAATTGAAAGAAACAGGTTTTCTGTGCAAAGGAAAATCACCTAGACACCCATTAACTTCAGAGGAAGACAGGGATCGTGTACAGACATGTCTTGAGCGCAACCCACAGAAATAAACAGAAATTGTAGATAGAGAACTGGATGTCAAAACAACATTATGGCCTCCGCGATCACCGGACCTGACACCGTGTGACTTCTTTTTTGTGCAGTTACATCAAAGACAAGGTATTCGTCTTACCGATGCCGCATAATATAGGAGACCTAAGGCAGCGTATCATCGCAGCGATTGACACTATCGACTGGTCCATGTTGCTGCAAGTGTGGCAAGAACCATTCTATAGTGTGGATGTGTGGTGTGTTAACCATGGTACACACATTCAACATTGGTACATAAAAGAACCTGTTTCAATTCCTTGTTCGTTCTGGACTGGTTTCATTAACGTATGTTCAATAGTTTACTCACAATAAAGTTTTTTAACACCTCAAATCTTTATAGAACACGGTGTATATATAAATAATATCAATGTAGATATAAATGATTACAATATAAATTAACCAGTCTTCATTCAAAACTTGCAGTCAACAATGACGTAATCGTTTTTGCTGCAATATATGCGATTTGTTGACGGATCTGGACTCTTTGCTTGCTAGCCCGGCATCCCGCGCGATGGATGTTGCCATAGCAACTGAATCACCCACATTCAGAAAGAAGTTTTAAATTTTTTTGTAAAGTTTTATAGGATACAGCACTTCATTTTATTAAAGAATGTGTTGTCTTTACAACCTTATTTATATTCATTCATACTTCCTGATGTCCTTCACTGCAAACTCAGAATCCTACCTCTTTGTCTCCACATACGATCCATATACTTTAATGTTGTCTGTCATCTGATATTATCATCTTATTTTCCGAACATTTTTTTTTTTTTTTTGTCTTTCCTTCGAGTGTATTCTTCAGTAAGGAGTTTCTTCATAGCGAGTAATCCTGATCAGTTTCAGCAGTTTCTTTCTTTAACCACTCTTTCTAGCATAACTTATTATTTTTTTTTTATTTTGTCTGTCAATTTCATACAATCCATTCTTCTTCATATCTACATTTCAAACGCTTCCAGTAGTTTCTCTTCACATTGTCGTAATGTTCATGTTTCTGCCCCATACAAAGTCACACTCCATACAAACACTTCAATAGTCTCTTCCTTAATTCTTTTTTCCAGATGTCCGCAGATTATGCTCCTTTTCCTATTAAAAAGCTTCCTTTGCCGTTTCTATTCTCCTTTTCACTTCTTGGAAGCAGCTCATATTACTGCTTATAGTACACCTAATATATTCCAAGCTGTCTACTTGTTATGCTGCCTAATTTCGAATTCGCACAATTACCCACTTTATTTTTTTTTTTCTTCTTCTGATGACTATGGTCTTCGTTGTGTCTGGATTTAACTTCATCTCATACTGCTCACACTGTCATTTACTTCCAACAGCATACCCCTTAGTATCACCTCCTCTTCCTCTGAGTGGCGCAGTCGCTAGAGTACTGGCCTTCTGTACCCGAGGTTGCGGGTTCGATCCAGGCCCTGGTCGATGGAATTTAAGTGTGCTTAAATGCGACAGGCTCATATCAGTACATTTACTGGCATGCAAAAAAAACTCCTACGGGACAAAATTCCGGGAGACCGGCGACGCTGATATAATCTCAGCAGTTGCGAGCATCGTTATATAAAACAGAATTTAAAATGCATTGTCTTCTCTTTTGATTACAACGTTATATCATTAAATCTTATGCATTTTATTCTCCTTCCTCCTACTATCACTCCTCTCATATTCTGAAAACAGTTCTTCATTAAATCCTCCCCCAAGTACATGTTGAACAGGCTAGGTTATAAAGGGCATCCTTGTATCGTACCCCTCTTCCATTTCCACTTACCTCCATTATTTCTTCTCCTATAATTTATTCAATATGTTCATCATAATTCTCCACATTCTTCTTTAGATTAATTTCGTTCCTATTCAAAGAACCTTTTTTTTTCGTAAAATTTGCATCAAACCATATGACGACACTTTATCGTAATAATAATAATAATAATAATAATAATAATAATAATAATAATAATAATAATAATGGCTTTATTTAATGCTAGGCTACGTTATCTAATTTCGTCGAACACCATAAATATGAGAGACTATTTACAGCAGTGACGTCAACTGATGCCCACAGGCGCAAGCGCGCGCTTTAGAACTCAGGAGAGCCTGAGCGCTTTACAGCGGAAAGGAAAGAGACAGACGAAAGAGTTAGTATATGTCGCTTGATCGAGCTACAGTATATACAGGGGATGGCCAGCACTGACTCATTGGATGAAGGGAAATAAACTTATTAAAACTGTATCCATGTTAATTTTTAGATTAGTCTGAGAAGTATAAGTGCATTATAAGAATGTAAGTTTTAATTTTAATGCTAATTTTTCACAAGTTTCCTTTTTTATTCAAAAGGAATGTTTTATCAACTTTTTATAGAAAAATGACATTTTAAGAGTTTTACTGGCAATGAAACAATGTTTTCTATATATCGTAAATACATATTACTGAATATAGTGTATTACAAATTTTGAAAATATTCGCATGGAAAATTTTTTTATAAGGAAATGAATTAGCAAAGCAACCATTGTTACATCATAAACAAAAGATATGTGCCCATGTGTTGTAAAAATGTCAGTTCTATAGCTTCAGCAGGTTTCGAGAAAATAATTTAACATTCTGATGATAGGAAGTTGCGCACCAATATCACCTTAAAAGCATAATGCGATGAGAGTTTTGTTATGTAATATTAGTTACATTTAAAAATATACCTAGGTAACTTTGCTTTGTACTATAATGTTATTTTGATTAGTTTATTGATTACTTTTATAATGCTAAAGATATCAATTAATTCCAACTTATATGAGATACTCAATCTCTTTCTTTGGGATATCACTTTCTTTATGAATGATGTTTTTCATTCACTTAATGCTGTATAGTTGTACTACCATGGAATTTAAGTGATTATTCCTTCTTAACTCTTTATTACTTATTAACGTTCAAAACACAACTGCAATATTACGAAATTGGTGTTGGTAGGTACTTTTGTTTTACAGACAATAGTTAAAGAAAATATCAAACAGAAAGAAGCCATATAAAAAAACGACAAAAATTTCACGTTCCATTCGAAGTTTCTGCATCACTGATTTATAAATCCAACAGGCCTAAAACGAAACGCGATCGTTCCAGAATTTTCTTTTTCCGTTTTCACAGGTTTCCGTTTTACAAAGGGTTGAGTTTTGGCAAAACTAAGAATAAATACTGCAATATGTTCACGGTAGGAAGAACACAATGAAGAAATAATTTGAAATAAAAGTTACTACGGCACTTGCAAAGTGAATTTTATTTTCATAATTATTAACTTACGTAATTGCAGCCCCTCTCTCTCTCTCTCTCTCTCTCTCTCTCTCTCTCTCTCTCTGCGCTCTAGTTTCTTGGCCCACACATCTTTTAAAGTGCATTGCCGCGACTTTTTTTGAAAGGAACGTTGTAGGATTTCCCTCGCGTCCTGCATCAGTTCAGAGTGTAGGCCTAAATTGCGCTCTGATCCATCGGTTGTGTAACTGAAGTTGTGTTTGATGGAAAATAGATTAACTTCACGGTAGACAAATCAATCCTTGGATAGCATTGTCTAAAAACAGTATGACCTTACGACCTTAACGTTTCATTGCTCCATTAAAATTATGAAGTCACTCTCCCATGATAGAACTGGTCATCTAGGCTTTTTTTTATTAAAATATCACAGTTTTACTTCATTCGCACTGTTATTTAACACTGTACTCAGAATAAATAAACAAAAATGTGAAACTAAATTGACACTACACTATAATTATTCACAGTTTTATTCTACTCGCACTGTCCTTTATCACTGTATCGGCTTGTTAGCACAAAACTGAGAATACATGAAAGAAAATGCAAGGGGGTTGGAAGACATAACTGTACAGGAAGGTCACTAACCTACCCGGGTCCTTGACAATAAGCACAGAATAGTGACACGGTTAGAGAAGCTTCACCCCCAACGCCTGACAAAGAATAGCGAAAGTCTTCCAGATCATTGCATTCACAGTCACACAAAAAATTATGTCATACTTCGTACAGAATTATCGCAAAATCAAAAATGGTTTGAAAGAATTTAGCAACAGTTACGCTTAAAATTATCCGTTTTAGTCATGTTTTTTTTACATAAATGGTGGCCAAAAATTGATTCCGTTTTCGCGTTAGGCATTTTCTGTTTTATAATATTATTTTACATAGTAAATCATTCCGTCCTCACATTTATTTTTCGTTTGTGCAGGTTTCCTTTTCATAGAGGATAGGTTTTGCTGTTCATAATCCTTCCTCCTTCCATACCTGGCGCTTAATGCCCGCGCACGACGTCAAGGTCAGAAAAATGCGACTGCTTTGACATCACTCATTTACAGTGTTATACTTCTAGCTATATACAACACATGCTTACATTAACATAACTGCGTACCACTTCAATAAATAACATACAATGATTAGGTTTAACCCTGCGACATAGATCACGAGCGTGGCCTGTTTTCTCCTGACTTACAGGTCACCGAAACATCAAAATGTTTATATACCAAGGAGGACTACAGAGTACAGAAGAAGCAATTCAAGCTTGTGTGCCTGTAATAGGAATTCCGATCTTCGTGGATCAAGACAGGATTGTAAGAAACATGGCTGAATTTGGAGCAGCAATCTTCGTGGAATTCAACAATCTAAAAAAAGAAGTGATATTAGATGCAATCAGTGAGATAATTTGCAACAAAACGTAAGTGAATAAGAACTTCATGCTTTTTTCATAAAATAACAGTAATTATTACTTCCAAATAAATTATAACACTAGCAATAAGGACTATTTTCTTTTCAAACCATTTTCTGCGGCTGAGTTGGTAATAATAGTAGGCCTATATTATGAAACAAATTTATAATGTTATAATTTATTGCACGAGTCAATGTTTACGAAACTCGCTTCGCTTGTTTCCTATTTTTAACAGTGCAATAACTGTATAACATTATAAACGTGTTTCATATGCTATTTTCTGTACAACAGTATTATGAAACAATTGGGGACGTAGTTGCAATAAGGGCCCATAGCTCCATAGGTTGTTATATCCACAAATTTTCGTTGAGAAATGTTGAACAGTAATGCTGATAAACCTGTTTATTTTAATATATTTTATATGCCCTGCAATGTTTTTAAAAATTTCAACTCTATATATCTCAGAACAGTATTTTGGAGTATGGGCCCTTTTTCCGGAGAATGCATAAATCGATTCTCCGTAGTTTCTTTGTTATACCCACAAAGTTTCCTTGAGAAATGTTGAACAGTAATGCTGATAAACCTGTTTATTTTAATATATTGTATATGTCCTGCAAGTGTTTTTAAAAATTTCAACTCTATATATCTCAGAACAGCATTTTGGAGTAGGGGCCCTTTTTCCAGAGAATACATAAATCGATTCTCCGTAGTTTCTTTGTTATACCCACAAAGTTTCCTTGAGAAATGTTGAACAGTAATGCTGATAAACCTGTTTATTTTAATATATTTTAAGGGCCCTGCAATGTTTTTAAAAATTTCAACTCTATATACCTCAGAACAGCATTTTGGAGTATGGGCCCTTTTTCCAGAGAATACATAAATCGATTCTCCGTAGTTTCTTTGTTATATCCACAAAGTTTCGTTGAGAAATGTTGAACAGTAATGCTGACAAACCTGTTTATTTTAATATATTTTATATGCCCTGCACTGCTTTTAAAAATTTCAACTCTATATATCTCAGAACAGCATTTTGGAGTATGGGTCCTTTTCCCGGAGAATGCATAAATCGATTCTCCGTAGTTTCTTAGTTATATCCACAAAGTTTCGTTGAGAAATGTTGAACATTAATGCTGATAAATCTGTTTATATTAATATGAAGAGTTCGCAGGAAAAACGATGAATGTCACATTTCTGTTAAGGATAAGATAATGATCTAATTGAGTCTATAACTGCAAGATGTTGTGCTCTTTCTATAGAAAATAAAGCAAAGGATTACTGTATTCGTGGCGATAATTCTCCTTTTTACCATTTTTCATAAGAACATTAATGTGAAAAAATGGTTACAGACTGAAGAATTTTCAGTTTCTATTAACTTTTCCTACCACCTATAAAAAAAAAACAGTACACGCATTACATCTAATGATGACATTCGAAAAGAACTGAAAATATTCAAATTAACAGAAAAAAGATCTCAATATAGGAACGATTTGATGCAGCATCTAGAACGGATGGAAGATGACCGCATTCCAAAATAAATTTAAATTATAAACCGAAAGGTGCAAGGAATGTTGGCAGACCGAGAAGGAGATGGATACAACACTTGTAATTCATGCGACCGGAACGAGCCAGTTATAGCTTAAGCCCTGATGTTGATGATGATGATGATGATGATGATGATGATGATGATGATATTACATCTTTCCACGCTCTACTATGTCTCTGAAGATGTTTAGCACTCCACAATTTCAAATTGCAAAAACTATCCGTCCTATTGTTCATCTCGTGTGTTCCTCACAACTGAGCAATCAATGCGGGGCGTTTATGGGCAGCTACGCTGTGCACTGCCGCTTCTACTCTACTTCCGCGAGCGTGGAAAGATAAAATGTATCCACTGTCTATACCTTTATCTGACAACTCCTACAGACAGAAATAATATCGACAAACCAAGAATATAATCATGTTCATTCAGTATTCGTATTCATAACTACATAACGATGAAATCTATATGTGTTCGTGTTACAATTACAGATATAAAGAAAACATGAAGAAACTGGCGAATCGGCTCAGTGATGAGGCTGACAACTCCATGGACCGTGCAATATGGTGGATTGAGTACGTCATCAGACACAAAGGCGCAGCTCATCTCCGCTCAGCAGCGGTTGACCTGATGTGGTACCAGTACCTTCTGCTTGACGTCACTGCTTCCATCATTTTCGTGTTTATTTTAACATCCTGGATTGCTTACCGTGTCATTTTATTTCTCATATCAAGAATCCACTCTCGAGTAAATGTGACATCAGGAAGACTATGAAAATATTGGATCTACGAAATAGAACACTTGTAAGAATATTGAAATTCATTTGTTTCCATGGTCTCCTTGGAGATCTGTTTTGAATTTAGGCCTATGTAGATCTGGAAAACGAAATGAATACACACTATTCGTATAGTCTTCATAGTTCTTCGTGCGTTGAATTATTTTCTCCAGCAATGAAAATATTTACATTTTTCTGTATTCGCCGTTAGGTATTATTACCAAAGAGAGCAGATGGGGTACGTTATCAGTGGACACAAGTTTACAACACCGAGAGCTTTGATTACGTCACAAGGTGGGGGAAGGGGTCTTACCTACTAGGTACAGTCATTGTACGCGCTGATCTCTCTGATGTTACACGTGCTGTCTGAGATAGTTTTGAATACCTGTGCATTTCTTGGGGTATTTGAATTTCCTGTCTTCTTTATATTGTTCTTTATTGGTCCTTCTACAATATTTTCTGTATTTACTTTATTTCCTATCGCAGTCCTTCTAATTTGTCCTACTTATGTTTACCGTAAGTGCAAAACATTATGAGAACAATGTCGCTGTGATCAATCAATTTGATGCCAATGCGAACCAGGCAGTTCTCACTGTACAAATGTTGATTTTTCCACAATTACATGATGATACTATATTTTGTTAATCTGTGATAATTTTAAATGTGTATCTAAAACTATAAAAGAGTTAGAATCTTCCGATTTAACCATAGAAGAAGCAATCAGCTTAGTAGAACTAGCAAGTCACTCAGGCCCGATTGTATAAACCATTAAATCTTAGATCAGAGGTTAAATTGATCCTTGTTTCAGCTGAACTTGGAATATTGTGTTGTATAAAGTCTAATCTGAGATTAATTTGTCTCAAACTAAAGTCAACTTTGACTGAAGAAATTTCTCCGATTAAGTTAGATGATCCAAGTTCAGTTATGTCTTTTCTGTTTGAAATATACGAGTGACAGATTGTGCAAATAAAATATCCATTATTATTAATATTAATAGATATGATAGGTACATTTATATATATATTTCTTTCAATTTCTTGCCTTAATACACAAACAATCTTATATTTTATAAGGCTCTATCGTGTTCAACAGTATCAAATAACATAACCTATAATTATATTATGTTTATAACAACCATTAATTATTAATGGATATGATAGGTACATTCATAAATTTTCAATTAACTGTATTACTAAACGAAAATTGTCGTTTTATAAAGCTTTATTATGTTTAGCAGTATCAAACATCATAACCTGATAACAACTCGGAGAACAGTCAACCTTCTTCTTATTGTCCGCCATTATTTACATTGCACAAAAAACCAGTGTCTCCAACAGAGTGTACGGAAAGTCGCCAAAAAGTAGTTGTAAAGTAGCTAGATTTCTCATTATCAACAAAGAAAGATTAAATTTTGTCACTATGGGGTGCTAAAAAGGTCACTAAATCCCTATTTCAGCAATATAAAAGTTAAAAGAAATTGTTGTTGAAAAAGAGTTAAAGTCGCTAGATTGGCAACACTGAACAAAACTGTATAACATGGTCCGCGCATCACGTATTTCACCTGTTTAAGCGATGTTGCCAAATCCTTTTCACGTGAACTTAGATTGCATTTGAACCAAGGTAATTTGATTGCAGAAAAGTTTTATACAATAGAAGAAGTGTCTGAACTCGGTTCACTTTTCGATCTTCGATCAAAGTTGATCTTTAGTCAAGGAGTTTTATACAATTGGGGGGTCCACACCTGTGGAGTAACGGTCAGCGCGTCTGGCCGTGAAACCAGGTGGCCCGGGTTCGAATCCCGGTCGGGGCAAGTTACCTGGTTGAGGTTTTTTCCGGGGTTTTCCCTCAACCCAATATGAGCAAATGCTGGGTAACTTTCGGTGCTGGACCCCGGACTCATTTCACCGGCATTATCACCTTCATATCATTCAGACGCTAAATAACCTAGATGTTGATACAGCGTCGTAAAATAACCCAATATAATAATAAACAATTGGGCCTCAAACAGATAACGGGAGGGATTGGTGGAAGAGTGCAACAAAGGTTGGAAAATATCGTAGCAAAGAATACAGGTTATTCAGTAATGTGTGATATGGTGGACAAACTATCAAGGCACGAAACAAATGGAAATAGTAACATAGCATATTTCAAGTTCGCCCCGATCACATCATGCGATGTGAAAAGAAGTTTTTCTCACAATCAGTATAAATGCTGCTTCACGGAATATCGTACCAAGTTCACCTCTGAACGCTTAATGAAGTGCGTATATTGTCGTGCACTGTAACAAAAAATGCAGTCATGAAGAAGAGCAAAGTAGTACAAAATAATATACTGTTTTCTATGTTGTATTTATATACAATATTATTATGTGTATTAATATCTTGTAACACAGAACTATGTATACTTACTTACTGGCTTTTAAGGAACCCTGAGGTTCATTGCAGCCCTCACATAAGCCCGCCATTGGTCCCTATACTGAGCAAGATTAATCCAGTCTCTACCATCATATCCCACCTCCCTCAAATCCATTTTAATATTATCTTCCCATCTACGCCTCGGTACATAACTATGTATGTTGTAATTAAATGCACAATATAAACAATACGTTACTTAATATTATAAAGTGAAATTACTGCATAGTAAAGATAATTTGCTGCAGGAACTGTACTACAGTCGTTGTTATTGTAGCGACACGATGACATTCACCCCCTCCCTTCCTTGCTCCCTAATACATTACGATATAGTGCGTGTAGCAGTTAACTCAACGGTTTACGTACACCAAATGCTCTCTCTAATTATTACAATAGCCCTTGATCGTTCTTTAGTTTACCTGTCACACAATATGAATGAACAAGTACGCTACAAATTATTGGGTTGACCAAAGCTTTTATTTTAAATGAATAGAACACAACTCAAAATATTGTCGTACATTATCTATGACTCTCGATCAACGCTGGCTAGTTTTTAGATTCCGCGTCTGAAGAAATTGCTGGTTTGGAGTTGATGTAGCCAAGCCAAGTTTGTAAGGCATCTTCATTGTCAAAGAAGTTCCCTTCAATGTTGTTGGAAAGAGATCGGAAAAGAAGAAAATCCGAGGGCGCACCGAGACAGAGAATCCCTATGGAAATACCTGACATTCGCCTTATAATCCGAAAAATCTCGGAAAAACAAAACCCCTACCAGGTACTCAAATTAACCGGGGTTCGATCCCTAGCCTCGGAGCACGAGTCCCGTTCGTTTCCCGCTAGTTGTTCCTTCATTTTAGTCATATTTCATCTCATGCGGTGCAGGAAAAGATAGACTGGAACACATTTCGAACCTCTCTAGTAATGTGGTTAGCATGGCATAGGATCATCACTGACAACACAGCACAACACATAACAAGGAATATACATACAATCTCGTGGACGAAAGATAACCTCTTACATTACCCACAATGGCAACGAATCACAGATCGTTTAGTTGGAAAGAGCATACCCAATCCACAAAAACAAATCGGCGAAAGAATTCTATAGGCCTACATAATACATAAAATTAAATCTATTCGCAATTTCCCTTCTTGGTATAAAAATAAAAGACGTAAGCCTTTAAGAATTGTAACACCTTGAAATAAAGATCCTTCTATGTGTGTGCGTGCGTGAACATGCGTTAATGATACTTCTTTTGGCTCCTGTATTTCAAAGCTTGTGGAAAGTTTTTAATTAAACTTTTACGGTATATCACTAAAGATTTCATTAGGTTTCTGACTAAATCGGTTCAGTGGGTGGACTATCTTACTGGAACAAAATTACATTCTGTTTTATATACGTGTAGGGTATACTTAATGCAAGAGTCTTTCCAGGAATACGAGAATTTGCTGAACATGAGTTCTAAAAGTAAGAATTACATAATATGTACCACTACCACTATCATTACCGCCAAAACCGCTCCCCGTGTTTTTTCTATTAAAGATCTAGATTTAATTCTTGCATATAATTTAAATTCTGGAAAATGTGCGTCAGGAATCACACCGACAGCTGAATTGTGGCGAGAGGTGACAGACCAGTAGTGAGTGATTTCATAATCAGAGTGCACGGTGTATCACAATAGCAATGCCCAAGAAAATCGAGTCTTTTTGGGAGGGGTACATAACAACCTTTTCCGATGCCAAGTACAGTAACGTGAAAATCATAGGTGCCTGCAGAACACGTGGTTTCGTTATTTCCAAGACAGGCATCTTGTGTGTACCTAATAAGACTGGCAAAGCTCGGATGGGATTAATTCCAGGATGGAAAAAGCAAGCAAATCCACTCTCCGTCACAAGTCGGCGCACCCAACGAGATGATACAAATTAATTCTATTCGAGCTTTACCATTCCCATAAGTACACAGAAATACCTTTCTTGAAAATACGAAACCTCGTTTATTGCAGGCTTCTTCATTTTTACTTAACTGTACTTGGCACTGGAAAGAGTCGTAATGTACTCCTCCCAAAAAAGCTCGATTTTCTTGGGAATTTCTCCTGTGAGTCGTCGTGCACTCTGACTTTGAATCACTCACTACTGGTCTGTCACCTCGCGCCACAGTTCAGTTGTCGTGTGACTCCTGACGCACACGACGTCATTCAAATTCATTATCAGAGATCGGAAACAACCCTGTAGACGAAGTATACGGACAACCTGAGTTATTTTACGTAATTCAAGAAATATTTTCAGGATGAACATGTTTTAAAATTACTTTATAACAGTTTAATACAGAAAATTTGAATATGTTTCTATTATGTTGTCACCTTTATATAAAAAAAAATTATTAATTACTGTACATAGAAATAAATTCAGAAGCGTTTGCTTCGATATGTATAATTTAGGAAAATAAATATGATAGTAATTAACAACAAAATGCATTATTAAAGGAATTTCATTATGTAGGCCTAACTTCAATAACCTATTGATTGAAGATTGTTCGCACAACAATAAAATTATTCTTATATAAAACCGTTAATAATTTAATTATTATGAATAAGGAACTATGACATCTTATTAATTATACTGCAGTCAAAAGAAATTGAAGAAATATACTGTGCAATTACTTCATCTTCCAATTTTTAATCAACAATATCGGCATTAAAATGCTCACTTTTAATTCAAAAGTGTAACTTAATTTTAATTCTCTCTCTCGCAAAAATAACCTTTCAGATTTTCGCTTATCTTTATAACATACTCTATGCAAAATTGTTTTATGAACTTTTGTGCACGCCTTTTGCTTAAAATTTGTGATTTTACGTAGGTATAATATTTTTCTTATTCTCATATTAATGAGTTAATTTCTTTTGTTTTGCATTATACAGCACAATTAAGCACACTGAGATTTATTCGGCAAAATAAATAAGTTTAATTTTACATTGCTCGGTCTATTACTGTAAGTACTCTTCATAGAGGTTTCATTCACTTCGTGCGTTACCCTGATTGTATGATACAAGAAAGGCTTTCAAAGTCAACTGAAGACGGGTTAAAATCAAGCGAACGATCATTCACACCTCTCAAGTATTCCAATTTCTCCAGCCAGTTTGGCAATATGTGCACTATTAATATTATCAGTAGTATTGATATTGCTATTGAATTAAAGCATAAATTCGTAGCGTTTCTCCAGCGTTCGTTTGTTAAATTAATGGAAGTACAGAAAAAAGCTAAGAAATTATGCACTAATTCAATATATTAATATACAATTTGGAAACTTTATTTTTAAATTTCCATCATTGACCAGTTATGTTTTCCCCACCGTTCGGACTGTCTTTCATTACAAACAAAGCAACGAAGAAGAAAGTCAGCACTGGTCTCACGTAGCTTTGAAAGGACTCAAGATGATCTCCACCACAAGGAAGGGCTAACCTGGGTCACACTTATGTGTCTCCCAGATCGCACGACGTACCCCAAAGATATTAAACAAGCTTACGCATCAGACCTGGCTGACCAAACTCTATAGTATGATTCGTGTTTATATAGTAACTAGCTGAAAGTACCCGGCGTTGCCCGGGTTTTCCTTTCTGCTTCTGTTTTCAAATGAACTGTTTGTTAAAATTTTCGGAAACCCAACTATAGACAACCAAAACGAATTGTTTTACTAAGCTTTCCTCGCACATAAAGATGAATCTTTACTTAACTTCACTTACATGAATTAATACTACTTAGCCAAATGCCTGCCAGGTTTAACTAAATTTAAAACAATTGTAGATCAAGCACCGAAAAGAAAATATTTTATCATGTGCCTGACGTTCAACTTTGTTTTAAATTTATATATTTATTTGTTTTGTTTATCTATCTCTGCCGGTCAGTTACCGCTAAATTTCAAGTGCTTTATCTTAGTGGTGGCTGTCAGCGTATTAAACACCATTAATTTTTCTGCTGTCTCCTTCCCCCCCCCCCCCGCCACAAATGTGACGTTGTACAGAGGCAGAGAAAAAATAATTATAAGATCTGTACATTTAACTGAAGCTGTGCTGACATACATTTCACGTAATTTCATGTCTATGTATGCTTTCACTTGAACTTCAGAGACAGTTGATGCTAATTAGAGAATTCTCTTGTTCCCAGTCTGAATCGTTGGGGTGTCATAGTGGGCCTAAATTTATCTATCGGTTGTCCCAAAGAATCAATATATACGTATGTAATTCAATTTATATTGGAATATTTTTTACACCTTGACAGCTGTACGCCCGCTTATATCATACCCGGCCTTTTTTTAAATATTACTTAAGATATTATATCTAACAAATTCAGAACATATTAAATATATTACTTTTTATTTTATATACAGAATGCAGATAGAGTATCATTTTGCATGAAGTCATTGTTCAGCATAAATAATAATATTCTGAAAGACATCCTATGTTATAGAAAATAAAGTGACCGTTCTTTCCACAACGCTTGACATACTACACTGGCAACCTGATTACACAGATAACACATTATTGGACATGGGCAATAATATTTTGAAAGATATATATTTTAGAATTAAGTAGTATATCGAAATGATAGCCGTCCAAATCTTGGATTTAAAATATCGGCATCCCAATCAATTCAAATGAACAAAAATAGAGAAAATGTAAATTAATGTCTTATTTTCAGTGGGCTTACGTATATTCACATACTACATTAGGAACATGACAAAAATATCATTCATATGCATACAATTCGTTTTCCCGTCTTTTGTATAAATGTGTATATAGGTTTAGGTGTGCTCATTCGAAAGCAAGTTACGCAATTATTGACAATGTGAAAAACACGGAGATTTAAGTGAATGTCTGCAACTTTGAGCGACTATCCTTGAGCTTTATTTTACTACGGTCATTACGAATGCTAGTTGCACTGAAATTGCAGTTGCTTAAAATCGAATGGCATGTTACTGGCTATCATAAGGATATCTGGGATAAAAATATATTTTCCTTTCGTTTTGCCAGTTAATACTGTCACTTCTATTACGTTTGTCATGAGTTTTTTCACACCAATTCCTATTCCATTGCATAAGTCTTGTGGATCAATATTTCGCAATAGTACAATTGGTGATTCAATATTAAGTATTATATTATCTGTTGGCAATTCTTGTGATTTCAAAGAATTTAAGAATTCGTTTGATAAAACACAGTCTGCTCACTATCTACAACTGTCTCGAGAAACACATAATACGGTTCTGGACTGCATAAGGATACTTACTGCATGAATTGTCCACATTTTGGCCTTCAAGATGTATCTACAATGTTATTTTATATCGTTTTGCTTTTTCCATGGCCTCATGGAAGTCGATGTTGAATACAACAGACAATAATAAAGAACAATTGACTATAGAAGATTGCATTTTAGTATTATACATGAATGTTTGATCGTATTTATTTCTATTTTTTACTGTTTTAATTAATTTAACGTCCATTTTAACAATTTTAATATAGCCTATATTCTTCTCCTGGTTATGAAGGTTAAATGTGCAAACTTTGGCATATATTGGTCAAAGCGTGTAGATTTGTATAGCGAACATACATACCCACATTCACTTTTATATATTAGATGTTAGACTAAGCGTACTATGCGCAAGAGATAACAATTATGCAAGTGTTGAAAATTTCATGTTGCATATGCAGTATATTTCTATCATTAGGTTAGGTACTTACACATTTCTCTATCAAATGAGATTTATTTAAATGATCTACACATGTAATGGAATGAGGGAGAAATTGCACTTAATACGCATACAGTGCCTCCGTGGTCTGTTGGTCAGCAGGCTGGCTTACAGATCTGGAGGTCTCGGGTTCGATTCCCAGGCTCCACTCTCGGTGAATTTTTCTTGAATAAGAAAAATTACCTGGGTGTCTGCTGAATTTTTCTTGAATAAGAAAAATTACCTGGGTGTCTAAGAGTGTGCAAATTTGTATGAATGTGATTGTGAGTGTGCCGGGTTTATATTAATTAACCAATCAACAAAATATAAAATACATCAGGACTGTTGCTGGGCAGTAATCTGAACACACGTTTCAGCGTCACATTATTGACAATAACTCCATCTGTTAGCACAAACATAAACCATTTAATAGATGCTATAGAGTTACCAACAACAACAAAAGTACATATTTAACAGCCATAACATGTTGAAAATACCAGTTCTCATCCGATCTCCGAAGTCAAGCAACATTCGGCGTGGTCAATACTTGGATGAGTGAACGCATGGGAACACCACGTGCCGTTGGCGTAACCCGAATCACGTAAGGGAAGTGGGTAGGCATTGCACACACACACATAAACAAATACACATTTTCACAAGAGCCGAACATAAAAAAGCGGCAGTTATTCTGCAATGATTACAGCTTCATCTATGGAACTGCCGTCGACGTAGTTTCCAGAGTTCGAGACTGGAAAAATTATAATACGTAGTAGCTAGTTCGAAGGCAATAAATTACTGAGTTCGAGAACCCATAAATCTCTTTTATTATAAGTATAAAACTCTGCTGCAATAATCTGGTATACACAATGCACCTCTTCTGATAAATAAGTCTGTAGTTTGAACCCGGTGAGGGCATTTCATCCTGAGTTCAAGAACTGTAAATATGTAATTCGTTATTATAGGTACAAAGGAACTGCTGAAAAAAATAGAAAAACTAGTATACTCAATGAATCTTTCCATTAAATACCAGTTTGTAATTTGAACTCAGTGAAGGCACTGTTTCCGGAGTTCGAGCCACGTAAAGGTATAATTCTTTATTATAGGCATAAAAATTACTGGAATAAATTTAAAAACTCGTATACACAATTCTCCTCTTCTGTTAAATATCAGTCCGTAATTTAAACCCAATGAAGGATTATTCAGTGAGATCAAGTCCAATAAATGCGTAATTTTCATTACAGGTGTAGGAATTGCCGGAAAAATCTCAAAATTTGTATACACAAACCACAATTATTATTATTATTATTATTATTATTATTATTATTATTATTATTATTATTATTATTATTATTATTATTATTATTATTATTATCATTATCGCTTGTTGTTTAGCCAACTGTCCGAAGACAGGATTCAACCTAACAAGTGATACCGACATGGCACCACTTATGAATCAACTAGGCCTCCTCTCCTATAATGGGGTAGGATGGCCAGACATTCTTTATCCTGTGTGCAAATAACTTCAGAGTTTATGTACCTCAAATTCGAAGTCTAGTGTTGATTACTTACTGTTTCTACTTCAAAGTCATTGTATTATTCCCACTTTCAGATAATAATAATAATAATAATAATAATAATAATAATAATAATAATAATAATAATAACAATAAAAATAATAATAAATATTATTACAATTATTATTATAATTATTTATTTGATATATCAATTTACTAATATTTTTTGTCTGTACAAGTAATCTTGTTTTCATGTTATTATTATTATTATTATTATTATTATTATTATTATTATTATTAATAGTAGTAGTAGTAGTAGTAGTAGTAGTAGTAGTAGTAGTAGTAGTATCATTAGTTGTATATTGTACCTATTGGGCTATTTCTGCCATTCTTATATTTACTATTGTTCTAATACTGGCTGAGAGAAAGAGAAGGTACTACTAGTATACTTTAGTTGTACCCCAGATCACATATAGATTGTTCATTCCTATGTTAAAATAGGTTGCACTTTGAAGAGACCAACCGCCAGGATCGCCACCCGTCCGCCGTAAACGAACATGAGATGACAGTACAGTCGCTAATGCAATTCAAATGGGAGTTATGACGAGACTCCTTATGTAACCACTAGATGGCAGCATAGTAAACCTGACAATAGGTGTTAACGTCAAAGCCTATAACGCCGAACAATCTGGATATATATGATCTAGGCTATTGCTATACTAACATCACTAACTACTACTACTACTACTACTACTACTACTACTACTACTACAATACCACAAACTACTACTACTACTACTACTACAACTACAACTAAGTACTAACTACTACTACTACTACTACTACAACTAAGTACTAACTACTACTACTACTACTACTACTACTACTACTACTACTATTACTACTACTACTACTACTAAGTACTAACTACCAACTACAAATACCACTACCACTACCACTACCACTACTACTATTACTACTACTACTAGGGGCCTGTAACTGTTAATTTATGCATAATAACAATAACAATAATAATTTTTATCTATTTATTTACGTATTTATTTATTTATTTAATTAATTTATCTATTTATTGACATTTATGTGCTGGATAATGATGATAATCATAACAGCAGTAGTAGTAATAATAATAATAATAATAATAATAATAATAATAATAATAATAATAATAATAATGACAACAATGAAAGAAAAGGATTAAATAAATGACAATCTACCCTATGTCGCTACCCTGAATATGTCTCTATTAGTTTCCATTAGTCTTTCTCAAAAAGTAGGTTTTACTCGCATTCTACGGTAGAAAAATTGTAGACTAATGTCAATTAATAGTCATATTTTGATATAAAAAACATTTTTAGTAAGATAACTAGAACGCGAAACTTCACGCAATTGCACAGCATATTGAAAAAAGAAAAATAGATGTTAACCGGTCATGGTTTCTAAGTTCAAATGAAGGCAACATTATTTTCCACATTGCATATTTCGAGACTTTTACTTTTAAATGTGTGTGTATATATATATATATATATATATATATACATACATACACACACACATACTTACTGGCTTTTAAGGAACCCGGAGGTTCATTGCCACCCTCACATAAGCCCGCCATTGTTCCCTATCCTGAGCAAGATTAGTTCAGTCTCCATCATCATATCCTGCCTCTCTCAAATTCATTTTAATATTATGTTCCCATCTACGTCTCGGCCCCCCAAAGTTGTTTTTCACTCCGGCCTCCCACCTAACACTCTATATGCATTTCTGGATTCGCCCATACGTGCTACATGCCCTGTCCATCTCAAACGTCATTTAAGTTTCGTCCCGATCATTTCTATTTGGCCTTTGTATATTTAATAGTTGCCCAGAATTGTTTTCCCATCTGTTCAGTATTCAATGAGAGTCTGCAAGCAAGTCACCATTCTCATCCTTGATTACGTTTACCCTTGCCTGATATCCATTCTTAAATTCCTTTATGCCCTTATATAAATCTCTAATGTTTTTATTCTCACTATCTCATTCAGTTTTCCCTTCAAGTAATTTCTGTCCTTATTCCTAAGTGTACGGTTTGCTTACCGTCTTTTGTTGAAACAATTATCTCTATTCGTCTCAACTGGATCCTGTAAGAATTTCAATTTTGCCTGTTTCCTTTTTTCTACTACCATGCAACAATCTTCATCAAACCACGGTTTCTTTTTCTTAGTTTCATAATTACCCATGCTCTGCTCAGCTGCAATTCTGAAACTATCTCGGATATTTTCCCACACGCTATTAACATCTACCTTTTCCTCAACTTCATCGGAACTTGCTAATACGGCAAACCTATTTTTGAAATTTCGACCTGATAATGTTGCTTAGTTTCCTCATCCTTTAATTTCGGAATATTGAATCTTCTAATATTAACTTGTTGCTCTACTCGCTTGGCTACTGATAGTCTTTCTCTTAGTTCTCCAATTACCAAATAATGGTCAGAATTACAGTCTGTCCTCACTAAAGGTCCGAATGTCTACTATACTAGTATGTCTTCTTTTATCTATCAAGATGTGATCTGTCTGGTTATGTGTCAATCCATATGGAGAAGTGCAGGTATATTTATGTATATCCTTATGGGGGAACGTTGTACTTTTGACAATTAAATTTTTTGATGTGGCAAAGTTGACTAACCTAACTCCATTATCATTACTAGTTACGTGTAGGCTCTTTTCCAATAGTGAGTTTAAAAATATTCACCCGTCCTACTTTAGCATTGAAATCTCCCAATAAAAATTTTCATGTGATATCTAGGGAACTGATCAAAAGTCTGTTCCAATTCCTCATAGAAACTATCCTTTATATGGTCATCTGTCTCTTCTATAGGGGCGTGAGCACTTATAACTACGATATCGCAACATCTACCCTAAGTACTAAATATGAAAACCTGTCACTGATAAATTCGACCTTTTTTACTGCTGATGTTATTCTTTCATGAACAAAGAATCCTGTTCCTAATTGGTGATTATCGTTTCCTTCCCCATAGTACAGGTAATCTCCTATTTGTGTTATGCCATCCCATCTAACCTACCCTCCTGCACTCACACAAAGTCTATTCTATATCTAGCTATGCTACTAATGGTACCCTCCTGTTCTATATAGACTTGTAATATTCCAGGTACCAAACCTCGTAACCTTATTCCTTTGCTGTGGTTGTGCCAGAGAATCAGTCCCATTCCGAGATTATTTTTAGATTTCGTACCAAGCTGTATTTTACGGTGATGGATTGTTAGCCCCTCGCCCAACCCCCAAGCTGGAGGACCACCCCTCATCGGCTGTCCGCGACTGCTTAATCATTATATTCACAGCTACCCTCCATATCTGGAGGCCGTTTCCTCGATCCGCAACCTGAGAACGCGCCATGCCGTGGTGATAGGGACCCACAATACATGGATTTGGATATATAATTTACTTCCATATTTTAATGCATACGCCTATATTAACATCTTTCCTTGTATTGTCCGATTTATTATCTAATTTAAAAAATTTATTTAATAAAGATAAGAATAATTTCCAAGGAACATTACAATTATGCCAGAGATAAAACCAATAATTAATTTCTGTTGAGGACATGAAATTGCTGCGACAATGGACATTTCTAAGTAATACATAAGTTGGGCCGTTTTCCACTTTGGGACTAGCTCTGTATTATCGACGCGTTTTCCTCATTAACCACTGCCAAGCCTCTGATTTCTCGACAGTGATTTAAAACCCATTCACAATGAAAATTAAACATAACCGTAACATAAGCACAGAAGTTTGCGGCCAGGTTACCAAATGGGATCATTCACAATGATTCACATAAACACTGACATTAACATTGCCGTTAGACGTTAACATCAAAGTTTCCGAATTCCAAACTTTCATGCTTATATCACAGTTTAGTATATACAGTTTCGAAGCTCTATACTTACTAAATATGCAAACATAGACTGTTGAAATATGCATCCATAGATAGTTGCTAGCCACCAGGATCGCTACTATAGCCTCATCACGACACAATATGAGGAAATAGACTGTTGGTCAGCATGCTGGCTTCCAGATCAGTAGGTCCCGGGTTCGATTCTTGAAGAGGAAGAATTCCCTGGGTGTCTAGAGTCTGGAAATTTGTATGAATGTGATTGTGCCAAGTTAATATTAATTAACCAATCATCACAAATATAAAAATACATCAGGGCTGTCGCTGGGCAGTAACCTAGGCACGTTTCAGCGTCACATTGTTGACAAGTAACTCCATCTGTGAGCACAACCATAAAGGACCTAATAGATGCTATAGAGTTACCAACAACGAATATATTATATATATGAGGAAATGGCGTCGTTATTATGTTTCTATGGTTACCAAGTATCTTTGCGATTATGCTTATGTCTCCATCATGAATGATGTGATTTTACCGTAACGTTTACATTATGTTTATTTTTCATTGTGAATGGGCCTTCAGTCCCCGCTCAAAAGTAATTCCACATTTGACTGTCTTTTATTATTTTAGTATTGCTGCTCCAATAATACTTTCCCTTATAAGTGTAATATTTCAGGAGCCAGGGCAAAAGTACGCATCGCCTAGATGTGATTTTGTAGAATCAAAAGTGAATGTATTTAGACACCTCCTACAATAAGGTCATATATTGTTGATGTCATGAAATTGATTCGACTTCCCTCTTGCTTAAAAAAAAAGTCCCTTGTGTAGACGCATGTATTTCCCTATTTTGACTATGCTCACATTTTACTAACTGACCTTTCCAGCGACAACAAAACGAAATCTCAACACGCTCATAATTTGTGTGTTCGTTTTGTAAGAAATGTTCATAAATACGAGGCGCATCCAGAAAAAAGTTTCCCGATTTTTCCCCTTGAAAGTAAACGTAATTAGTCGTGTCAATTGCGCATGCGTAACAGATCTATGACGTATCAATCATATGCCAGTCGGACAGATCCCGCCTGGTGCCAGTAGCGTGGCAGCAGTGGTCCGAAATGGAAGCTCTTATTCCTTCTCCCGCCGCCGCATTGCGCCAATTGAAATTCATCGGCAGCTCTATCAGGTCTATGGGTCGAACATCATGAGTAAGAAGATGGTGCGTCGCTGGTGTAGGCAGTTTTCCAAAGATCGTCAAAATGTCCATGATAAAGAGCGCAGTGGACGACCGTCCCTCATCAATGACGATCGTGTTGAGCTGGTGCGGCAGTGCATCATGGAGAACCGTCGCTTCACGATTACGGAGCTGAGCAGCCTTTTCTGCAGATATCGCAATCCTTGTTGCATGAGATTGTCACTAAGCACCTGCTGTTCAAAAAAGTGTGTGCCAGGTGGGTGCCGAAAAACCTGACACCCGAACACAAAATGCAACGTTTAGGAGCAGCACTGACATTTCTGCAACGGTATCACGATGATGACGGCGACGAGTTCCTCGACAGGATCGTCACGGGCGATGAGACTTGGATTTCGCACTTCACCCCGGAAACCAAGCAGCAGTCAATGCATTGGCGGCACAGTGGATCTCCGGTCAGGACGAAATTCAAACAGACCTGACTGTACGGAAAGTGATGTGCACGGTGTTCTGGGACAGGAAGGGCATTCTGCTCATTGACTTCCTTCCAAGAGGTGAAACAGTGAACGCTGACCGTTACTGTGAAACACTGCGAAAATTGCGACGTGCCATTCAAAACAAGAGGCGTGGAATGCTTACTGCAGGTGTTGTGCTCCTCCATGACAATGCTCGTCCACATACGGCTCGGCGCACAGCAGCTGTTTTGACGGAATTTGGCTGGGAGTTGTTTGATCATCCACCCTACAGTCCTGATCTTGCTCCCAGCGATTTTCACGTTTTCTTGCACCTCAAGAAATTCCTGTCCTCCGGTGAGCGTTTTGGCAACGACGAAGAGCTGAAGACGTCTGTCATACGCTGGTTTCATTCACAGGCGGCAGAGTTCTACGACAGAGGGATACAAAAGTTGATCCCACGATACGACGAGTGTCTCAATTCTGATGGTGGCTATGTTGAAAAATAGCTGAAACATTGCTGTACCTGTCGCCAATAAATGTTTGCCTGAAAGTGTGTGTTCTTTTTTTTTAATAGGGAAACTTACTTTCTGGATGTGCCTCGTATGATCATATTACCCCATCCCTGGAAGCAATAGGTTGGTTTAAACTAGATAAGAAAACAACTTTACATTCACTTCTCCTTCTCTTCGAAATCTTGAACTCTTCTATTCCTTCGTACCTGTCGTCTCGCTTCACTTGCCACTTGCCTTTCTTCCCACCATAGTCTGAACACACGCTCTCGCCATGAAACAATACTAACAATAACATCCCATCGCACCTCCTTATACTCATCCTCTTTCACAATAGCCCTGCCAAGACTCTGGAACTCGCTACCAGCTAGCATCAGGGACTGTCGAAATAAAATTGAATTCAAACGCAAACTTACTAGGCAACTTGGTTAGTAATAGAGATTTGTTCAGACATGGTTTCTTGTAAATAATTAATCATGCAATTTTTTTCTACATAATTAGTAGGCCTATATTTTCCATATTGATGGTGTCAACAGTGCTAAGTTATAGCAGACCTTGACTCTATAGGACAAACATCAAATGCTTCACTTCAAAGACAGCAGAAGACTGGCGTCTTAACATTTTATTGTGACAAACGACGACCAATAAATATGTTACAAATTATATCACTTGTAAACTGAACCTATTTTATTTATGACAAACTTGAAATATGTAGCATGCTCTAATTCTAGCACATTATTTCTACGAACCATAATATTTTAATCTTAGTTTCTTATAAGCTGAAGAAACTACAAATCAAATTTCAAATATAATTAACTCATTGCGATGTTTCTCATTCTTTAAGCAATGACATACAAAACAAGTTAAATTATACTCATTCATTTTAGAACCCTAAAAATAACACTAAAAAGTAAGATATGAAAATAAAAAATGTCAGTGCAATTCTTGAAAACTGCATCAGTTTCCATAGCGCTATACAGAGTGTTAAATAATGTCTAGAAAACTTGAAAACGTTTGGAGAATGGCTAGAGAACATAAAAAAAAAGTTCATGTAAATATGTAGTAAATTTCCCTTTGTTTTTAATTACAGGTAAGGCTTTTAATTTCATGTGGTTTAGTTATTACATTAGTGGGTCACATTTATTAAGTCAGTAGGCCTTGTAACAAAATTGTGTCTACACATTATTGTTACTTAGCAACTCAGAACAAGGGATAGTGAAAGTTTCGAGGTACATGACGGGGTACAGCACATTTCTCTCTTTCTCCTTAAATCATTCTAAGTCAGCGATTCCCTCATAAATGAAATGGTCGTGGGTGACCAACATTCTGGCCCGCTCGTTCCCCTGACCTCTAAATCACTTGAACTTTTACTTATGGGGACATTTCAAAGCAATCGTGTATTCAAGACCTATTTAGAACATTGACATTCTTCTCCAGCATGTTGAAGAAAAATTTCAGCAGATACAAGACATCTGCAATATGGGAAAGAGTGAAAAAGTCCATGGTGGGTAACTGAGAAGCTTGTATTAGAACCCATAGTGGCCATTTTGAGCATTATCCGTAGAATTTTGCCTGGAATTTGCAAACAAACGCCTAAAAATAAAATTACAATAGGCAAACATGTACAAAGTAACATGCACCTTTTAATTGAAAACAAAGTCAAATTGACTATACATTAGGCCTACACGAACTTGTTTGCTTGTTTTTCGATCCTCTAGGTATTTTGCAGAATCTTCCCACATACCAGTTAACAGTCTGTACGTAAACGAAACTCAGATAATTAAACAAAACAGTAAGAACAAAAAAATAAATATACTGTAATGAAAAATGTATCTTAAATGCATAGTAATTTATGGAATAAAATCTGAAATATATACATAGGTTTACACAAATATCCTTAGACCATAATGAAAATTAAAAAAATTGAAGACTCAATTATCCACTTGGATTATGCAATGTGGACTTTATAGCACCAATGAAAATTTTTGTAAATACATTCGTTACACAACTACTGCATTTAGGTGATGAAACTTCTATTACACACCTACTTGTATTGTATTGTATTTACATTCCAAGGTATTCGTACATTGCTTCACAGTTAGAATATGGAACATGTCAAACGAAAAAAAAAATCTTAACATTACTATAAAGTCTTTATTATAGTCACAGTCTAGTTGAAATATATACAGAAGGGTTTTAAAATATAGTGTACTAGTACAACGCAAAATTTTAGTATCAATAGGTACTTAATAGAAAACAGAAATATTCATGAAGCGTTGTTGAATGTCATGAATTCACCTACAGAATAGAAGGCATGAAAAATTAGGTACTTCTTTAAGGGTATATGTACGTGAAGGACCACAAATATTATCAGAAAATGCAGGCTCTAAATTTCTAAAATTTTATAAGGAAATGAACTCAGAATAGGACAAAATTTACAAGGTACCACAACAAGACTTATTAAAACTTAAATATCTGATAAAAGTATAAAAGGTTACTAATAATATTTTTTTTAGAATTCACTTTTTACTTTAAATTAAAATTTCCAAAATTTCAAAATTTTCACACATTATTTCATAACTCCATAACAATTAGAGATAGAATTCTGAAATTTTGTACACTGATTTAACTGCATTTATGCAAAAGGCAGACTACAATAATGCCCATTTCTTTGAAAATATAAAAATTATGTCACAAAACATTATATAAATAATATATTTGATATAGGACAAATAAAAAATTAATTGTATTAAAATAAACAACTCTACATGTCTGAGAGTAGTCTACTTTTCAGAAATAAATGTTTATTACATGCAGGAAAAATATTAAAGAGTCAGAGAGACCATAACAATGTTATGGTTACCAAATGATGTAACTGCAGATTTTTTTTTCATACTTCGATAAAACTGGTTTGAAAAATATTATTAATAACCTTTTTTATACTTTTATTATATATTTAAGTTCTAATAAGCCTTGTTGCGGTACATTGTTATTTTTGTCCAATTATGAGTTCATGTTCTTAAAAAATTTTAGAAATTTAGAGCCTGCATTTTCTGATAATATTTGTGGTCGTTCACGTACATATACCCTTAATTTGGCCCTAAATAATCTTATGTTTTGGGTTTCATATTTATATCCATTGCGAGGCTATTAAAAATTGTTACTGCCATATAACGGACTCATTTTTGATAATACGATAGACTTGCCGATGGAATATAAAAGTTATTTTTGAGATAACACGCTGGATAACTTCGGAATTCAAACAGTGGCTTTAAAAAACACGTTACTTATGTTACGTGTTACATTTATGACACCGATATTTTCTGCTAGAAGCAACTCAGACCTGTAAGTTGTGACGACATAATAATTTAATAATAGTAATTTATTTATTTAATCTGGCAGAGCTAAGGCCAGTAGGCCTTCTCTTCCGCCCAGCCAGGCTCTAATTCTAATTGAATACAATTGCTTACACAGTTATTACATTAATATCTAGACCATAAAACAACATGAAAGTAAATAATGAAAGTTGGATAAGTAATGTTAGTGTGACAATAATAAACATTGGTAAGAAATAGTTATAACAATAATAATAATAATAATAATAATAATAATAATAATAATAATAATACATAATAATAATAATAATAATAATAATAATAATAATGAGATAATTTAGATATTTATCTGTGATATATACATAACCATTAAACACTGAGAAACCTGGAACAGCTATTATTGTTAACAAGAATTGTTAGAAAAATATTTCGTTAGCCTTTTCTTAAATTGGTTTGATGTCTGACAGTCCCTGGCATTAATCGGTAGGGAATTCCAAAGTCGAGGAACAGCCACAGTGAAAGAAGATGAATATGAGGATGTTTGGTGGGAGGGAATGGATAATATTGAGGAGTGTTGTGATCGAGTGTCTAGGTTACGATGGGTGGTTAAATTTTGAAAACGAGACGCAAGATAGACAGGAGTGGAGAAATGCAATATGTGAAAGAGAATGGAAAGACAGTGGATTTTCCTACGATCTTCTAGGCGGAGCCAGGACAACATTTCGAGAGATGGTGTTACGTGATCAGCCCGGCGACTGCAGACGAAACGGACGCACATATTATGAACACGTTGTAATCTCTGCGCCGAAGTAACGCTTAGGTCAGTAAGCAGAATATCACAGTAATCGAAGTGGGGCATCACGAGTGTTTGCACTAACATTATTTTCATAGAAAAGGGTAGAAAATTCTTCAATCGCCTAAACGAGTGGATTAATGAGAATACTTTTTTGCAGGTTTCTGCAACTTGAATGTTCCAATTTAACTTTTATCCACATAAATACCTATGTAGATTCTTTACTGATCCACTGAACGGAATTTCGGTGCCGTATACTTTAATCGGGGACAAATTTGGTATGGTAATAGTGCTTAACAAACGTGAATGGATTGACTATGATTTTTCTGGATTTAGTTTAAGTCGGAATTTCCGTGTCCATGTCCAGATTGAGTCGAGGTTGTCATTAATTTTAGTTATTGCATCATTTATTTCGCCAGTGTGATTTGTATGTATATTTGAAGGTCGTCTGCATAGTGTTGACAGGAGTCCTTCGCGTAATCAGTTCTGAGCTACGATGGGGTTATAGAGTAAACCGTGTAACGACAACGTTCATTCCACAACTTCGCTTTGTAACGACACTTCTAACTGTCGTTGGCTCATGTCCGAACCAAAATGAAAGTGTTAGCTGTTGCGTTTTGTGTTCTAGCTGTGAGACTCGCTGAAGCTGCGAAGATCTTGGGCGTCTTCAGCATCCCATCTATTAGCCACCAACTTGTGTACCGTTCACTCATGAAGGAGCTTCATTCCAGAGGACACCACATCACTGTACTCACACCAGACCCTATACGAGATTCCAGTTTACAAAATTACACAGAAATCGAAATCGACCTCTCTGCTGCGTATACTATGTGGAAAAACAGATTAAGTTCCTTGACCGAAAACAGGGACAAAGGTTTAAATTATATTTATACCACAGCGAATCTCATACAACTTGGGCTTGACGTATGTGAAGTGGAACTGAATCTACCAGAGGTTAAAAACTTTCTTTATCAAGACAACAAATTTGACTTAGTGATGATAGAATGGATTTTGTCTCCTTGTTTCGCTGTTATAGGCTATAAGGTTGGAGCTCCTGTTATTGGTATATCTTCTATCCCTCCAACGATAGTAATCCACGACACCGTTGGCAACCCGGCGCATCCTGCCTACTCTCCTGATATTCTTCTGAGTTACACGGATCGTCCGAATTTCATTCAACGTATACATGCCACAGTTCACTACGTAGCATTACAGTTCGTGTACCGTTTCTGGATATTACCCTCTCATGATGCGTTAGTGAGAAAGCATTTTAAAGACAACTCCATGCCATATATTGAAGACGTTGTCAAGAATGTCAGTCTGGTATTGGTGTCATCACATTTCTCATTCCACTATCCGAGACCCATCGTGCCAGCAATGGTCGATATAGGAGGTCTTCATTTACATAAGCCGAAACCGCTGCCAAAGGTAAGTAAATATGTTTTAGGTATCTCACGAATGAATTTGCAACACTAACAAAACTATAGTGAGGTTCACATTTTAATGTTGGCAACTATTACCAGATACCACCTAAGTAGATAGGTAAAATCAAATTGTTCTGTACCAAAACATAAATAATAATAATAATAATAATAATAATAATAATAATAATAATAATAATACTTACTTATTGGCTTTTAAGGAACCCGGAGGTTCAGTGCCGCCCTCACATAAGCCCGCCACTGATCCCTATCCTGAGCAAGATTAATCCAGTCTCTACCATCATATCCCACCTCCCTCGAATCCATTGAAGGATTCGTAACAAGCTGTTTTTTACGGTGATGGGTTGTTAGCCCTTCGCCCAACCCCCAAGCTGGAGGACCACCCCTTATCGGCTGTCCACGACTGCTTATTCAATATATTCGCAGCTACCCTCCATATCTGGAGGCCGTCACCTCTATAATAATAATAATAATAATAATAATAATAATAATAATAATAATAATAATAATAATAGTAATAATAATAATAATGAGAATAATAATACATGTTGAATCTTTCGTACACTACTTTTAACACTTGAATATAAATAATTGATTAAATGGCGATCTTACTCGTGTTAATTATGTAAGCA